>NC_053407.1:2459356-2486856 GCF_016859285.1 Xiphias gladius | reverse complement strand
TGAAATACTGAAATAAATGTTGCCAGAAGGACGACGCTGACCGAGGAATTGAGGTAACCAATACCCAGTCAGTGGTATTTGTGAAAAAAATCCACCCCATTTAGAAACTGGCTAAAAACCCAGTTTATCACTGCCCATGTTTAGGTTACTATCGTTTTTCTGGCAGGAGACATCAGGGCATTTCTGATTCAGTATTTTCAATTTTAAAAAATTGTTAAATATTTTATTTATTTTAGTTGCACTTGGCCAATAAGCAACACCTTAACTCCTATAAGCAACCAGAAGTAATGGGCTCTAGGCGAGACACAAAACAACAACCAGAAACAGCATGGCTTTCATGCAAACACACTTGTTTTGTACTCAGTAAAGGCAGATAAGAATTATACCAAGCTTGTCCCCCTCATGTATTACCAGAATGTAATGGTTATACATGACAGACACAAACAGGGGCTAGGTGAGAATGGACTTCATAGAAAGCTTTGGGTAAAAACATCAACAGACTAACATGGATGCTGTCTGAGTAGATGTTTGCGAAGCACTGATATACAGATGACAAAAAGTACCATCAAGCTGCCAGTGTCTCTCGTGCACGGCTCAGTGTTTCAGTTCAACTTAGTGTCTCATGCTTACATGGCTGCCAGGGGCAACATCATACCCAACGTGTCTGACTAAGTCTTACAGTACTACTACTCCTACTACTACTACTAATAATAATAATCACAATCATAATAAGATTAACTTTATTTGTATAGGGGTTTTCTGAGAGTCTAGAAAAGACAAGAGAGCTGTCTTAGAGCAGCAGACATGCTATTATCAAAAAACATAACAATTCCAAAGGCTTCAAGACAAAAAAACACCAGGCTGGACATCTAAAGAACTTCAGGTTGACATGGAGCAATCTGGAATGTTGGTTTCAGCCCTTACTGTACGTCGCACCCTAAACCAAGTTGGGCTCCATAGGTAAAGGCCAAGGAGGACACCACTATTGAAAGAAATGCTCAAAAAGGCAAGACTAATGTTTGCAAAAAACTTTTCATAGATAAGCCACAGTCTTTCTGGGATAATGTTCAATGGTCAGATGAAACCAAATTAGAGTTCTTGGGAATGCAGTGCATCACTTTGTTTATAGGCGATGAAATAAAGCCCATAAGGATAAGGACAGCCTACCTACTGTAAAACATAGTGGAGTTTCTATCATGCTGCTACTGGAGGCATTGAATGTATCAAATGAATGATGAAATCAGAAGATTACAAAGGCATTTTAGAGCGCAATGTGTTACCCAGGGTCAGAAAACTAGGTTTGACCTGATGACCCAGCAGGACAGCGACCCTAAGCACACATCCAGCAGCACAAAAGAATGGTTGAAAAGGTGGACTGTTTTAAACTGACCAGCAATGAGTCCTGACCTAAATCCCATTGAAAACCTTTGGAGAGAGCTGAAATATGCCACGCAAAAAGGATTCATGCAAATTTAAAAGAGCTTGAATGCATAGCAATGGAAGTGGCTGAAACCACCAGCAGACAGGTGCAAGATGTCATGGCAAGCTCAGCTTCCTAGGTCATGTTTTTCTTATCTCATAAGTAGTTAAATTTCCTGTTTTTTTTGTGTCCTCACCCTCTTCTCTCGTTTCAGATCCTCACTTCCTGCCCTCATGTGTTTCCCGCCATTGTGATTGTCTGTCCCGCCCTCATGTGTTGCACCTGTCTCCCCTCTCCTAGTGTATTTAGTCCCTGTGCGCCCTTCCCCAGTAACAAATGTTCCATCATTCTTCTTACTATTTGTTCTCTCTGTGTGACTTAGTTTCTGTTTTTTGGACCTGGCCTTTGCCTAACCCTCTGGTATTATTGCAAAGTTTTATTTCATCTGCATAAAGATTATAATATTTGTAATTAATGTCCCCTAGGGGAAGCATATAAACAGAAAACAGTGGTAGACCTAAAACTGAGCCCTGTGACACACCATCATTGAGATGGGTGGTAGAGGATAAAGCAATACCAATGGCAAAACAAAATGATTGGAACCAGAGTAGAGCAGTATCAGAGATGTCTACTCTCATCTTGAGACGTTTAAGCAAGATGTAATGGTCCACCATATCAAATGTATCACTAAGCCAGAATGGATGTGCTTTTATGTACACTAACCTTAGTTTATCTTCAAAACAATGTCAAATCCATAAAACTTAATTGCTTGATCAAATTATAACTTTACATACTAATGGTTCAAGTTTAAAGTGGGGTTTGTGGTAGTTTGAAAAGGCTTTTAAATACGTCCTCAATAATATAGTGACAATTAGCAAATACATTCTTGACTGTGGCACAAAATACACCTTACATTCCCTTCAGCAAGGTTGGATTAGCAACTTGGCAAAATGGGCAGCTGCCCAGAGGGCCCAGACCCCTAGAGGCCCCCATAGTCCCAGGTTTTCTCCATATCATTTGGGTCTATATAATTTGATTAATTGCAAATTTGTTAGAAAGTTGCACCGCTAAGGTACAATATCAACTCGAAAGGGTCCTCAGTCTTGTTGCTCTGCTCTTGCAGAGGGACCCTGTGTCAAAATCTAGTTTTAAATGTAAACAGTTTTAGTTTATATTGTGGTTGTTTGTTGTGTTTTATCAAACTTCTTTAATTTTTGTAACACGCAAACAACCCTGGCCAAGGTCATATTATCATAGGCGAACTGTAACGCTGCAGCAAACAATTTTCATTATCAACAAATATTGATTATTAATAATCAATTTATTCTTCAGTGTATAAAATGTCAGAAAATTGTGAATAATAGCCATCATTATTCAGTAAAGTACAAGTTAAAATATTCTAATGTCTTATTTTGTCTGGCCAGTTGTCGAAAACCAAAAGATGTTGAGTTTTCGTGTCATAAAAAACAGCAAAAAACTAGCAAAAATTCAAATTTGAGAAGCTAGGACCACCGATTTTTTGGCATTTTTACTTAAAAAGTGACTCAAATGATTAATCAATTATCAAAATTGTTAATACTGAATTTTCTGTCAATTGATTAATAAACTAATTATTCCAGCTCAAGAGTAATGAATGGTTTTTGGGAGCCTGGGGAAATTGAAACAGCAATGCACAGTGAGGGTCAATATAGGCCCACAAACAAATTTTTTGTCCTGGCGTCCCCTAAGAGGTTAATCTGGCCATGCCCTTTAGCAATCCCTTGTAGATGTTGTTTCATTGTTTGTTGTTTCATTCTGCATCCGAAAACTCGCGTGTCGGCACCAAAATTCAGTTTCCTGACAATAACCTGGACGTACTGCATTGTTTATCAGGGGTCAATTAATGGATGTACTGATTATTTCCGAGAGCACCTGAACGCAGCCTCATCACCACCACACCTCTGTTAGACACTGACGTCACCTCCTAGCTAGACTGGCAGTTGGATGCTTCGGGCTGAGAGATATTGTTGACATTTTGTTTGGATCGCTTTTGTCTGGATTTTTGGACATTACACCGACAGTATCCGCAGATTTAGAAGCTCGCTTTTCGACTCTACCATCACGTCTCAGCGCGGGGATCCAGCAAAGATGAAATGGATGTTTAAAGAGGATCATTCCCTCGGTAAAGGGGTTTGGATTGTTATGAAACAAGGGCTGTTCTTGTCATGCTATGCACCCTCCTTTCTGTTCTAATATCTCCGCGTCGATTTTGCCATGTCATGCCGAATAGGTGCAGAAATGCATGTTGTCCCAGCTTCCCGCAAATGACTGAGGTAAATCCATAACGGCTAACCTTCCATGACTAGCAACAAATGCTAACATGGTCTTCCTGCAGGTAAAATGACCGCTGTCAAAATGGGGTTCACCTCTAACATTGCTCATACATCACAGTCAGTCATTGATTTCGCCCAGAAATGTGTCTTTCTTGTACATGGAAACATTTCATAGGTGAAATCTATTCAAACATCTGACAGTTTAAGGTTGCCTTATTTAGGCCTATATTAAATCCTTGGTGGAAAATTTCTTTACATTTCAGACTGCAGTAGTTAAATCGGATACAATAATCCACCAAGAAGCACTTTATTTCCTTCAGTAGTACTTAAGCTTTTTGCTTCACATATGCTCGGTACCGTCGTCCGGGATAAATTTTTTAACAAAAGACAGGATTTTCATGCGAAATAAATAAAGCAGTAAAGTGAAAAGTGTCAAGTTTAGTATTTGTTTCAGAGCTTGTAACGTCTCTTTGGCCTCTTTTCAGTGTCAGCCTGCTGCATCCGGTCCTGCCCACAATAGATACACTAACACTTCCTCTTTGATAATGAGAAGCACAAAAATGTTCAGTATCACTTAATGAAGCCTGTTGATGTGATTCATTATTTAAACTAAACAGAAATTACTATGTAGTTGCATCCTGTACGGAGCATCCACTCCTCTGTCTGTTCAGGCTCCTGCCAGCCTTCATGCTATGCTTGATCTTGCATGTGAAGCACTATATTGGAATAGGCTTGGCTGTATTTGGCAGTAATGTATGAGGGGAGGCTCCCAAGAGTACTCATTCATCCCTTTAATCTCTGATTTCCTATTTGTTTTCTGTCTCTACTTCAGAGCACCGATGTATGGAGTCAGCCAAAATACGCAACAAATATCCTGACAGAGTACCGGTGAGTGAGGATGGCGGGGTGGTGTTTTTGGCAGTGGGATGGGGGTTAAGGGTATAGATAGAGTGAGTGATGGAAAGTCTAGAGATAAGGAGTGAGTGACTGGGTGAATGAATTGCAGTTATGGGAAGGAAAGAAGAGAATAACTGAGTGGTAATGACAGTCTTGATAGACAGTTTAGGATTTAGATACAGTTCAGAGAACCAGGGTTTCAACTGTGACCCCAATGAAAAATCTCAGTTTTCCAAGACTTTCCATAACTAGGTCTGAATGCCTCCATGACTTACAAAGTTCCCCCTGTCTGCTTTATCAGCTGAAAAACATCTATGGAACAAGGTTGAAGATACCTTATTATATACTACAAAGTGTGACATATTAGGAAATTTCCATGATATTCCATGACTCAAATTGTTTGACTTTTCTTATTTGAAATTTGGCTGTCATGACCACTGTCTAGCCTTTTAACCCCCCTGTGTTAGCAAAGACATGGACTATTTCACCCCAGTGTTACAGCTATTGCAGTGCTGTGGGTTACTTAGCCCTTGGGTTTGGCTCAGCCACTTTAACCCTGCTCCCCTTGTATTGTTGTATAATCTTGTGGATATATCAGGTCAGATGTAAACTTTTATTAACCACTGATGACATATTAACCCACATGTTTCAAATATTATTCTTTTAATTTCCTACCAAGTAGCTTCAAGTAAAAAAAAAAATATTTTCCTCGTTGTGACAATGCATTTAAACATTACTTGTTACAACAAGGCATCAAAAGTTTGTATTTAAGATAAGGTAAGATCGGGAAACTTGGCTGATCCCACACAGGTAAATTGATGTGTCACAGTAGCACATTACAAGAACACACGTATCTAATGTAGATACGTAGCTTTTAAAAAAAACTAGAATAACAATATATCATGAGCATCTACTATACACAAGCTGAAAAAAAAACAATCCTATATCAACCAACATAAACATTAAAAGTTAATTATAATGAAACAAACATATTATAATAAAGTTAGGAGACAAGGAAATTGCATTCAATAATATAATAGAACAAAACTAGGTCAAAAACTAGTATGTGGCTCAACTGACCTGTATCTGTGTGCTTCTGTCCTACTCTCTGTTCTCACATATACAGTAATTTAATACAGCTGAATTCCCAACAAAGCTGTTCTTATTTACATGTTTTTATGTTTCTGTTGTCAGACAACGGAACAAATATGAAATAATGACTGAAACGCAGCCTATCACTTCCAACCCATTTCCATGCTGCTGCTCTGCACTGCTAAAATCCTGATTTTTAAAACCGTGATGTCGTCTGACAAAATCACCATAAACATAAGTTAAAGACAACGGCTGTGCTGTGATTTTGGCTATATTTACTTGAAAAATGATCACTCACACATAAAGTTAGAAGCTCATTCACGTCTATGCAGCTGCCGAGCGGTCATTTGAATGAGATGCTTAAAGAGGTGTGTCTGTGCAGGGAAAGACGGAACCCTCACTCACGGGACAATACTGGCATCTCTCTTTTACAGAAAGAAGCAAAAAGTGTCCAAAAAGTCGCTAGATTTGTTGCAAAGCCCTTTTTGGAAAAAAGTCGCTAAAGGGGTCTGAAAAGTCTGTAAACTTAGTGACAAAGGCTCTAAGTTGGCAACACTTTGCCTGTAAACAACCCCCAGATGACTTATTAGAAACTGTTTGCGCCAATTCATTTTGAAAGAGCAACGGCCGTTTGGGAAAATCCAACACTCGGCTGGCTGAAGAATGGTATGAGTAACTTCAGCACTCCATCAGTCAGTCAGTCACAGACTTTTAGGTTTTTAGGGCTGTAGTCACTGTTGCAGTCAAGCCAGAAAGATACTAATAGTGCAGTTGAGGGAATAGAATTGGCTGATGAATAAAGTGTCTTGTGTCCAGTACAGTCACATGCCCACTAAAGTGTTCATGGGACTCAAAATGGAAAAGTTAATCAGCCAGCTACTGCTAAAAACTGACTTAGCTTTTCACAAAGGTATTTTCTACATGTTGAGTATTCATCATCTGTGTGTTTCTACATTATATCTATATGTTTATCACAAAATAATGGATTTAATATTCTGTTGTCTGTGCAAGATTGAGTTATAGAACAATAGGCCTCAACCTTCTAATGTATGTTCCATCAGCAATCGGAATTGGAGTCTGATAAGGAAAATTTTGGCTATGTTCAATCCAAATGGAAGCCCACATCTGCTCATTTTATGTACATAAGAAAATATTGTAAAATGGACCAAGTTATTATTTTATTCTATTTTTTTTATTTTATTTTACATCAAAAATACTTCCTGAATTGTGTGTCTGAACCTGGTCCAAATGCTGTTATCTAGGTTTGTTCATGCTGTCAAAAATATAAATCTGAGGAGATACATCAAACAATTTTCATTTTGGGGATTAAAAATAACAGTGTAAATAAAAATCCAAATGTATCAGATATCAGCAGCCTTAATGTAAAAGTCCAAACAAATGTCCTTCCCACAGTGCTACTGTTGAAATGTTACTGATGTTACACTATATGTAGTCTTTGACGTTTTTCACTTTGGCAGGAATGGAATATAGCAGCGATGAAAACTGAACATCAGGTCATACTGTATACAGAGTGACGTTTTGGACAACATTTAAACTGCCAGGCCCTAGGAAATGCATACCCAGAGCCTTTTTGTGTATCAGTTTAGTTCTTGTATTTTGCACCTGTTTAAAGGAAAGGCTGCAGGGAGAAACAGGACACAAAGTAGTGAACACAAATAAAAGGTCCTCCTATTGAGTAGGCTCACTGGATTATTAGAAAACAAGACAGTGGCTTCAATACTGGAGGGGATCGTAAACAAACGTAAGGTAGAGCTACTACAACATTTATAATTATTATAACCTAATCATTGAGTGCTGCTTTCAATGCTTTAAAGCTGCACAAATCAATATTTTTATATTACCAATGGATCAAATCACAAACTGTAATATGAGAGGGGTCACTCATGGTGAAAAACCCACAGAGAATTATCTCCCGAGTCTGCAGTGTCCCTCACTGAATGAAGCGTTTTTGTCTTTAAGATCATTGTGTTGCTTTTACAACTTGCAGTTTTACTGTTTTGATTCAGTCTTTGTTCACATCAGCCCAGTTTTTCTGACAAAGCAGGCAGCTGTTTTCAGTCAAAATGCTCTTATAAACCCACTGCTCAGCACCAGACAACAGACTTACAAAATTATGAACTATCTAATCTTTCCCTCTGTTGGAAGAGAATACGCTTAGGTCTTGTTCAAACTGCCAGCCCAAAAATCCATTTTTGCTCATATCCAGTCTGAACAGCAAAAAAACCCACATGAAATACGATTTTTGCAAAAAAGGTTCCTGCTGTATCATGTACTGATGACATATGCTACTGAAAAAGGACCAATATTAGACATCTTTCATAAGGACAGGACTTGCAAAGATGTACTTGTAAGTCTGACAAGGGTTGGCTGTACTTCACTGGGTTCAGTTGGGCATGACAAACTTGTATTGTCCCATCCGATGATGGCTGTGAAAGTTCTACTACAGCAGTAAAATGCAAAAAACAACTGACATTCGAGTGTGCTGAAATTTGCAACCCATATACAGTATATCTCTGTACAGTGTTAAAAACCTGTTTATCTGTTAATGTATGTGCTCCAGGTGATAGTGGAGAAGGTTTCTGGCTCTCAGATAGTGGACATTGATAAGAGGAAGTACCTGGTGCCCTCTGACATCACAGTGGCCCAGTTCATGTGGATCATCAGGAAACGCATCCAGCTTCCTTCAGAGAAAGCCATCTTCCTCTTTGTTGACAAAACTGTCCCCCAATCCAGGTGAGAGTAACACTACATTCTGCAGTTGTTATTGCAGAAGTAAGCTGCATTAAGAAAGTGAAACCTTGAAGGCAAAATTGTTTCCTGTGTTGTATCATCAATCTGTATTATTTGGGCTATGAAGCATTAAAGCAAGCACGAAGCAATTTTCTTCTCCAAAGTGCCCAGGTAGTACACAATGTAAAATGCTCTGTAGAGGCCATTAGAGGCTGTGCAGCTTTTTGCTGAAGGTCTTATTTTTTTATGGGAATTATGGTCACTTCTCAGAATCAATGTTAAAATGATTTATTGACGACAAACAGCTGTTTGTAGCAATTTTAAAACATGGCGGCAAAAAAGGTTTGAAAAATTGTGCACTTAAGAATGCTTGGGACATTTTGATCCATGATTATTAAGTATTTATTTTGGATTGGATAAACTTCTGTTGTGCATTCATGTTTTAAGTGATCCTCTCGTCGAATGCATTGATCAAACTGTACATAAATTCAGTGTGCCTCTGTAAATGCATGTTAAATTTGAACTGAAATTAAAATAAATGTTGCCAAGAAATCAATATTTATATTAGTACTGTGTGTTTCGATATGTGTATTTATTTGGCCAAAATTGTAATAAAACAAAACAAAAAATTTAAGTTTTATTAATTTTTCAGCTGTGACAGTGCCCCCTATTTGATTGTTGCTGTCAGTTTTGACAGGCTGGCCACAGCGCCTTGCCAAGCTTTGGTGATCCTCGTTGCTGTTGTCCTGTTAGGTAGCGGAGCCGACTACGGCAAACCTATGTTGGTGTCCTCCTCTCTCCACAGCAGCTAAACTGTGCTGGAAACAAGAGAGATATCTCTGTTTGTAACGTTTCTCCGTGTTTAAATCTCAGGACTTTTGTAGCTTTTACCAAATCTCTGTCGTTTGGAGTTTAGTTTCACCCGTGTTCAGAGCTTTGTTAAGTTACTGCATATATAAACCGAACCTTTCCTGCCTTGGCTGCTTCACACTAAAAGCTTTCCTCTGCCGAAGAGGTGGTATGTTTTATTGTGAAGAAGTTATAGGAAATGCAATGTGTTTGTCACTAAGTTAGCGGATTTTCATTAGCGATAAGGTAAATAACTTTACCTTGCTGTGCAGTGCAGTGGAAACACACACACCAAGCCAGCGTGGCTCGACGGATTGCGACTATACATGACAGGGCTAGGTGTGACTTGCAAGTTTAAGCTGTAAAATGTCTAGCTTGGTATGTATTTTGGTTACATTTTTTGCAAAAACTAATTCAAGGGAACTGAATCAAGATTGTTTGTTTATGTTATGAATTTATGTTTTTAAAAAGTACTACCAGCTGATATAATGTTATTGAATGCACTAAACTCCGAGATATCAATGTTTGTATCAGCCTTAAAAATCCAGTATTGGTCTGGCTAAAAGCCACATTTACTGATTTTGTAAATCATGTACTGTGAGGCCCACGCCTACTTAAAGCATACAGTGAAAGCTAAAGTCCGGCTTTCTCATTCATGTATCTACTATGTGCAGTGCGTGTCTGTTCATCTGTAGAGAGCAGGAACATATGACTTCTTAGTGTGTAAGTAATCGATCTCCCTGTGAAAGAGGATGAAACCACACCTGCAC
The DNA here is from genome assembly GCF_016859285.1 of Xiphias gladius. Taxonomy (NCBI): domain Eukaryota; kingdom Metazoa; phylum Chordata; class Actinopteri; order Istiophoriformes; family Xiphiidae; genus Xiphias; species Xiphias gladius. The sequence continues at coordinate 2,476,765 of NC_053407.1, read as the reverse complement.
TCTCAATTTCAAAGAAAAAAAAACGAACAGCATTTTTCTTTTTATGCTTCTAACTAGTGAAATGCTGATGTGATGCATAGTCATACAGTGTATCTGAGGAATCTGACCTGCTTCCCAGAGCTTTGTATTGTTGTGATAATTCTTCTTTGGTAGAAACTAGCTTGCAGTAAGTTTTAGTTCAGTGCACCTACAGATCTTAAAGAGTAACTGCACCCAATAATCTAGCTTGCCCTGCTCGCTGGAGGTGAAAACATATTCTTTCTTGACACATATTGTCAAGTTAAATCACAGCTGGGTGTGGTCACAGGCAGAACGGAAAAACCTGACAACAACCAACTGTGATTTGGATGTTTTTCCTTTTTTCCAATCTAAAATCTCCAATCTTAAAATTTATTATCATTACGATTTTCATTAAATTAAAACCCATTTTTGATACTATTTATGATAAGAATTTTTGCTGCAATAGCTTTTTCATGTAATTACATTCACTAAATACTTATTTAAACAGTAGTTTTTATCGGTAGTGGCAGAGTTCTCCATTCCCGCACTAGATTCAGATTGCTTTCCTAAGCCAAAGGGAAACAGCAAACAATGCATGTAATACAGCCTCACTGTTTATTGTTTGCTCTGTTTACTCAGTATCAGAGCTATATTACAGTAATTTAAAATTAAGTTTTAATTAACAAAACACTTCAAACAAAATTATATAATTTTAATTATGGCCTCAAAATCTAACATAGCACTCAACATGAAAACATCTCTATGAAATTAGGTAATACATCATGCAATAAGTTTATCAGAGCATCATGACATTTTAAATGTTTACCATTGGATTTTCATAATTGTTCCATTTTAAAATAAAATGGTCTCTACCAAATGTCAGAATAGGAATACAAAAAAAGATGACCTTCATTTTTACAGAATACCATTTAAAACTAAACGCAGACATTAATGGCTGCAATCCATTAAATGGACTGACTGGACTGATGAAGTCTGCAGTTCATCACACACAAAGGCAAAATCAATGCAAAATCAATAGTTAATATCGATGAATATGTAACAGTAGCAACCACAAAGCTGGCATTCTCAGTAGGCTAGTTTATAATGGTAAATACCATTACCAACGTTAGCAACATTAACATGTAAGCAGAAGTAGCATGTAAACAAAGGAAATTGAAAGTTTAGCTATAACATCACTCAGCATTTATGCAAGCATTTAATGAATGAATGGGGCCTACGGTAATATTATATCTGTGATGTCACATATACTTTACACTATGATTGAGCACAAACTTAGCTAAGCCTTGGGACCATATGATATTATTGGGTTAACAACGAAGTGACTGAGGATGTTTTACATTGGAGGCATCCATGGATCCAGAAAGTCCAGACTTTGTTCCCTCATTTTTCACTTATTCACTCAATTAACCTGTCTTCTGCTGGCAACCATTAAAACAATGGGAGAAGACGTCCGGTTGAGCCCTGACCCCGCTAACTGTCACTTTCTACCACCAATTTGGCTCTGCCAACAAAAGATGTCATCGCTGTTTAAAAACAAAGAAAAAGACCGTTCTGTGTGCGCGCTCAAAAACACTGTGGTGTTTGTAGACAGTACTGGCTCTGTAAATGGGGAAAAAAAAGTGGCTCAGACTGGACCATGCACTATTCCAGCCAATCAACATGTTCGCAGACAGCCCCTTTAAGAAAGTGTCATATTTCAGCTGGTATTCAAACAATATCACATAACAGAATTTGAACTGACATAGAGTTTTAACCTCAAATACTAATTTGACTGTGCTCAAATTTTGTTTATTTCCCTGAAATAAATTGTTCCCTCTTTTCACTACCAAAACCATAATATCAGAATTGAAACTTCACAACATGTCTAGGTCGTGACTATTTCGGTAGTGACAATTTTTAGATTAGTTTTAGCCTATCTCAAAGATGCTGGTCAAAAAATGGTTAACTAGCACAGTTTCGATGAGTTGTACACACATGAAAACTACATTTTCTGCAATAACACTCCAAAAAGTTGGCTTAATTGCAGAAGATAGGTGTTTGGTAGTGACGTTCCTTAAAGTTACACACTGATTTTCAGACTTTTGAACACATTTACTTCCAAATGATGGGACATATCTACTCATCATGCAGCCATGAGAGAAAGGGACGCAGGCATACTTCCTGATCAAAAATGTAGGGGTGTAACTAAAATTAGTCTCAGCCCATGCACTAAAACTTACACGGTTTCGGTAGTGACATGACAATGTGAGACAACATTTTTTACATAAAGCTTCATGATTAAAATAAACTAATAAATAGAATAAATGTATTTTTAGAACTTCACTTTAAAAATAATCAAAAATATCTTTTTAAAAACAATGGGAAAAATTGAAAATTTAATGGTTAGGGTTTGGGACAGCCACCTCCCAATTGAAATTACCCTATAAATTATGATTTTATATATATTAAGCTTACCGCTATCTCAGATTTTATTTTGGGTTTCAATAGATTACAGAAGGATCTCGGTAAACATTTGCATATTTCAATGCTTGTTAAATTTGTTTATTGGTTGTGGGATGGCAGTTTGCACCTATTTGATTGAATGGCCCATATATTTTGTGGCCTTTTAGTTCATGCTGCCAAAAATGAAAAGTCATGCTGTAACCACTGAGCTACTTGACCTCACATTCCCCTAAAAGGTATGTTATTAGAAGCCCTGTTGTGGTGGAGTAGGATACAAAGATTGTCAGGTCATGGATAATCCTCACAGATGAGTCAACAGAAGAGTCTGAATGAAGAGAGTGGAAAAGAAATACTATAGCCACCACCTCCTTATTGTAAGGATTTACTGCATCTCTGTTTGATGATAACAGAAGACTGTTAGTGTGTCTAACACATTCGAAATGTAGTCTTATCTGACTCTGATAAAACAGCAAGAAAATTTTGCATTGAGTGTGAGCCATCTCTGCTGAAAGTGCACATGTTGAGGCAAATGCACTTCAAAGCTGAGGCTCTGTTCCAAAAAAGTTTACTCAGTCAACATAAAATGTGAAATACCCTCAAAAATGGAACATGGACTGATATAAAAGAAGATTTTGGAAGAGGGCTTTTTCACAGCAGAGATTTTGACTTGTTATAGTATGAAAAGCACAGGTGTTATTAATAACATTAACAGTGGCTCCACTCTATTCTAGTAAAGGCCTGGACACACCAGGATTTAATACGGCAAAATTTCTCAGTGGAAACAGTTCATTCCAATGGAATCGCTGTGATCAGAGGATGCACTCAAGGAGGCCAAAGTAATCCAAGCGAATGTTCCGCATAGAATTCAACTTTGATGTACTTTGACATACCAATTTGTACCATTTACCGATAGCAAGCTATATTAACAGAACTGAGCTTTGAGGGGACAGAGAGCCCAAAATGGAGGAAGTTATTGTAACTTATTAGCTGTGTTTCACCATTCACTTTTATTTAATCTCTACTGTTGGAGAAAAAACAGTTCCAAAGAGTGGTTTAAGTTAAGGAGTCGATGGTAAATAACGGTCCTGTGTGAACTTCTTGGCCTGTTAGTTCCTGTGCTGAGGCAACGAAAGCTTTATTTTCCCTCTTCAGTAACTTTTTCTTGAATGGAATGGTGTGTAATGGTGAACAAAATGCAGAGAAAAGTGAACAGAACAGTGGAGAGAAAATCAAGAGACACTCCTGGTGCCATTGTGACTGAGCTAATGGTTGGCTTGCAAGCCTCAGCAGTTCAGTACTTAACCTGCAAGTAGTGACTTCATCACCAGGCTTTCCAGCCCCCACCTATTTCACATGGACAAGTAAATGTCACTGTGTGGTGTGACCGCGGCATAAGCCATAACAGTGTGATAGAAGTTCAGCCATTCATTTTTATTATTTACACCTGTGCTTTTCCTACTGTGACGTGTCAAAATGCCTTCTATCAAAAAGGTCTATGTATCTATCTTATATTAATCTGTTTTATGAAAAGTTTGGACTTCACATCAACTCCTATTCACAAACTACAAAACACACAAAGTTAATGATCAAATTCATTATGAATACTTAAATTTAAGACAAAAAATGCAAGCCAGAAACACAGTAAATAAAAACATATGTACATACAAAAATAAATGCAAAAAGGTAAAAAAAAAATGCATAGTGGGAGGAAAACTAAACAAAACGGGCTGAAACACCACAAGTGCTAAAGTTCACCAAGATGTGTGTTGGACCTGCTGGATCTGTTTTTGACAGGGCCAAAATCAAAGAGACATGCATGAATGTTTACTGGAATCCATTGTAATCTCCATTAATTCAAGCTGACATCACTACTTGTATGGTTTGGTTTGCGTCTATTCCATAAAACAATATATACATAAAAATCCTGCAGAAATGTACTTAATACCAACACACAAAAAAACACGTCCAAAGAAGGACAATTGTTCCATTCAAGGACAGTCAGAGACAGGCCAGGTGCCAGGAGAAGGTGACTGATTGGGCAGTTAAAAAGGCAGAGGGGCCAAATCATTTTATATGGTGATATAGTAGGTTATCATCCTGCTATGCCTATTTCTGCATTTTTTTATTTCATCCTGCTGGTGGCAATACGTTCACGTTTTTACTAGATATAGATTAGGTTTACAAGATGCAAAATAATACAATTTATGAACGAATCTAACCACTGAGAGATGTCTGCTAAAATCAACAAAATAATAGCCAACAGGGTCAAATCGTTTTTACTGTCTTTACGCTCATGCCATGTAGCCCCCCCCTCTCGTTGACTGAAACTCTCTATGTCTCTATGACACTTGTAGGCCTGTCTTGGCCAATATTTTTGTTGTTTTTGCTATTTTTCTATAGGGTACATAAAACTTAAACTGGGGGGGCAGAAAATAAAAGTAAGGGGTCAAAACCCCCTCTTACCCCTTTGTGGTGCTCGGTGAGGTCAGAGACTTGTCCCGAAGCCACTCCAGCGTTGTCTTGGCTGTATGTTTCGGGTCATTGTCACGCAGAAAAATGAACTGTCACCGCAGTCTCAGGTCAAATGCACTCTGGAGCAGGTTTTCTTAAAGGACCTCTCTGGACTTGGCTGCATTCATCCTTCCCTCAATTCTGACCCGCTCCTGTCCCTGCCACTGAGAAGCAGGTGTTGAGAAGTGCCTGGTGTTCGACAGACATAGTGTTTGAAGTTCTGCCGAAAGAGTTCAATTTTTGAGTCATGGTGGTTCCAAACATCTTCCATTTCGCAATTATATATTATATATATATATATATATAAACATCCCTTTAATTTAATTATTAAATAATTTATTGTTTTTGAAGCCCCATCCCGCTTGTTTACTATGACTATCACATTTTCTTTTTTGCACATAGCATATGGTATATACACAGTTTATGGTGACAGATTTACTGTCAATAGTAGTAATCATAGTAATTCATAGTCATTTTGTTTATTATGTGTGGGTCCTTGATTTCAGAAAGACGTAAACAAAAGCTGGGCCTCTCATTTCTAGCCCGACAAGGACAATTTTGTTGGCTGAAATGAGACTGTTGGCGAACTCTTGCTAGCTAGCTAATTAAGCTAACATTAGTTCAGCTCCATGAGTTGGATGAAAACATGTCTCCAGCTAACATTTTTATGTTTCTTAATTTCTGAGGAGATCTTAAATATGTGATTAATGTCTACATACATCATATGGTGCCAAAAGACAAGGCTAAAGCTAACCGTTCCCAGACAAAATTCAGCATCCTCACCAACAGATGATCCAAAGAAACAGCATTGTTCTTGTATTGCAGTGTAATTAAATATGTAAGATCAGACTCTTATTTCATGCTAACAGCCCTGTTTAGCTGCTTAGTTTACATACTTTTACAGACAAGACAGAGGTTAGATTTATACATTATTGTTCGTATTTGTAAACATGTTTCACTTGTAATGTTACAAGAAAAGATATTTCTGTGCTGCAATTTTTTGGAACTCATCTCCTGATATTTACACTGTTGCCAATACTGAATATTTGAGATAAGTGATAATGTCGGTCATGCTGATGAATTGGTAGGTTTTTAACCTGTAAGCAAAATGGGTGATGCTTAGATAGACTCGAGAATTAGAAATTACATGAACAATTCTTTATTATATGTCTGTAGTGTTCTTCAGTAAAAGAGGATACTGCAAATTTTTGAAAAACTCTTTCAAGCCTACAGGAAGTGAGTGTTTGATATTGCAAAGACTCATTTTGGGAGGGCTATGCCTTTTCTATGGCTTGTTTTGGCCTATTTTTGTGTCTGCAGCATTTCTTGAATTGGACTGCATTTTGCCAAATGTTTACGTGTTTACTGTTGAATGTGTGTTGACTTTAGGGACTGCTGTAGATAAGCCATAATTGGAGGCTTTGTCCCATATTGGAGATGTAAATATAATCAATTCTACTCGACTCTGTGTGTGATCTAATGTGAGTCTTCTGCTGTGTGTTGCAGTCTGACTATGGGCCAACTCTATGACAAGGAGAAGGACGAGGATGGCTTTCTGTACGTGGCCTACAGCGGAGAAAATACCTTTGGTTACAAGGCCTGTTATGCAACACGTGGATAATACTTAGCTGAATACCAGTCTCTCTCTCCCACACACAAACACATACACTGACACAATAGTGCCCGACATATGCTGGAGCACAATGTTTCAGATATTGACCTTTACATGTGTTACACAAGTAATGCACCCACACACTTGGCACAGTCATTTATGGATAACTTTTGATACTAAAAATACACATTTATGGTGAAAATTAATTACACCAAAATGCTACAATAAACAAACTTGTTCAGATTTTTTTGACAGGCTCAGATGATTGTTAGTGTCAAGAAATGTTTGAATTTAATGGTTGGTCTTTTTGTCATGATTACTGTTTAAAGGTCAGTTGTGGAGAGAAATATCTTTAACACTGCCATAAAATAAGAATAAGAATTACCACACATTATAGGCACGTCAGTTATCATTAGTTCAGTATCAACACCAGAATTAGACTTAAAAAAACAACAACTAATTTTCAATATTCACACATATGCTTTAGTTTTTTTCAGTCCAGTTTTGTTGTCAAAGATATTTGACATCAGCTGAAGTGAGAGAGAAACCCTCTATTCATGTGAATCAGAATCATCAATCAAATTATGAATGTATTTTTATGGCGCTTAATATCATGTATAAAAAATTTAGTATGTAATTTAATTCTACAGGTACACTCGCCACTCCAGTAGACAATGAGAACAACTATAAGCATGTGGAAGAAGGCAGCTCAAGCTATTGAGGTGGTGAATGAGGATGGATGACTGTTAGCTGGTCAGGAGGAAGCCAGTGTACAGTGTGTCCCGCTCATGGCCAGGGACAAGCACCAGTCCCTGGGATGTTACTGTGGCTTTCCAGTCTGGCTGTTAAATATGTGCAAATTATTTAGGCAGAAAAGATGTCAGCATCCCCAGGATGCAGACTCATGAAGCCAACAGCAAATCATGAACCTCAGTGAACTTCTAAAGAACTCCCAACACTTTCCTTGAAGTTTATTGTGTTGAACTCTGATCTTTTTACGTTGTCTTCACTAGGTAACAATCTGAAAATACAACCATGTAAAAGCAAAGGACTTAGTCAGTTCCTTTTATAATATCAATCTGTCCAGGAGGTACTCACTGATGAAGTGTTACACTTTCTCACTCAACCTGCATCATCCACGTCTACATCAGTTAGTCGTCTCCTATGTTCCTCAGAGATCCTCTCAGCAATCTCTGTGAAGTTGTCTAGTTTTTTGTCCTTTTTCAGTGTAGACGTGTTGACTTGTTAAACACAGGTGTAACTAATGATATCAATAATGGCTGTATTCCATTTCTAGGTTACACGGTGTGGTGGAATGGAGTGATTGTTAATGTTTTTAATTACATCTGTACGTTCCCTGCTATGACAAGTCAAAATGACTGCTTTCAAAACTTTGTTGAAGCTGCCTTTTGTAGATCTTAATTCTGACCTGACTGCTGATGTTTTAGAAGAGGTTAGTGGATGTTAAAGGGAAAAACTCTGAAGTCCTCCTCAGCTCTCTGGAGATTTTAGGCCTGTTTCAGCTCATTGTTTTGGTTTGCTGGACCACAATTGCATTTCAATCGCATTAAACTTGTTTCCAGACATGGCAGGCAGCGGTTATCAGTCAAAAGCTCTAATTAACCAACTGTACATTGCCTTCCCAGCACCAAACAGCAGACAGACAAGACAGTTGGTGACTAGCTGGTGAACACAGTGGAGCATTTATCTGATAAAGATTCAGATATTTTTATCAGTAGTAGGTGAAGACAGAGCTATATCTAAAGTGAATATTGAACTTACATTCAGCAGGTGGACAACAACTTCAAATGAATTCTAAAATTACTCCATTTCAAAAAATGTTATAAGTTGTTTAATAATATATCAGTGCTCTGTTTTCAGCTTTATACACTTGACAAACAGCATTTTTGTATGATACCTTTCAACTTTGAAACTATTTTGTTGTTGAGTAGTTTTCTATTTCCCATTAATTTGGTCAAATACAAATGACAGGTACTGATATTGGCTTTAGAAGATAATTTGATCTAAGTTATAAGTTATGCTGTGTTTTGTGTAAACCTTGGGCCACACCATAATTATCATGAACCGGGTGGCTAACAAGCTTTCGAGGGTATGGTTTAAAAGGCATTCTGGAAAATGTAAGAAATGGCATCCGCCAGCAGAAGTAGAGGATGCAGGTCATACAAAAATTCAATACATAGCGCTGGAAGATAATCTAAGAAGGGATTTCTTCTTTAAGACTTGCCACTCACCAAAACAACTATTTACACTCCACTGAGAATACAAACATGGAGACAGCTGCATTGCCTCACCTCTTGTTCAACGTTTGTCCAGCTTATGGAACTGATCCAAGTTCAAATTCAGTTTGCCTCTAGGGCAACTGCTAAAACACTGTGTGCCATCAGCACATTACAAACAGGTACATGATAATAACATCAGAAGAATTATTATGAACCACTGAATTGTTATCCCTCTTCACTCAAATGACTCTGAAGCTGACATTTTGGCTGCAGCTGTAGTTTTTGGTGCTGAATCAGAAGAAGACATTTGGTGTCTTTCCACACTTTACTTGACCCATCAAAGTATTCATATTTGTGCACCACAAAGCTGATTGAGGCTTTTGAACATGGAATGTAGATGTGTAATATATTGATGGAATGCAATCATATTGAGGATTATTTTATTCCACCAGTGTTGTATGATTGTTGTATCTTAAAGACATAACGGAATTTTAGATATTGGAGAAAGGTAAGGAAGCTGGAAGACCTGACCAATAAAAGTGAATGTAAAATGAATTGTAAGGTGTCTGTCTCATTAAGAATATAATTTATGTCGTACACTTAAACTTCATACTTGCATAAAATATAAGGTACCCTGTGCAGTTTCTGACCACTAGTACCACTGTAGAGCAGTTTTTTTATAAATCATGCACATGCACAAGGACACATATATAATTAACGCAATATACACTTTTGTCTATCGTTTTGCCCTATTCCGCTGATCAACAGTTGGTGTCCTGTGATGCGCAAATCTAGCAACATGTGGCAGTGGCAGTGAAGAAGACTGCAAGCAAGAAAAAAATCGATGTACATAATGCAACAAGTAAAATATTAGGGCTGCTAGCGTGATTGTAGACTGTAGGGTCTTGTTTAGAGTTTTGAATGCTCCCTCTTGAGCCACAGAAGATATTATATTGTACATCTATTTTTACAAGCTGAGTATGAATAAACTGATCTCGATGTGTAAATCCTTTGAGAGCCCCTTTGAACACAAAAAGGTTTGTTGTCATCTTCTGTAGCATGAAAAACATTCAAATTAATAGATTCTAAAGTTATTTTACATCCATCGAGTATTTGTACTAATGAATGCTTACAAAGTACACTTAAGCAACTCTAAAAACAAGACCTCTAAATATCTGAGGAATGCTAATGGCATTAAATACACAATGTAAGGCATCCGGATCATAACCTGCAATGTGCTGCTGAATATTAGCCAAGCTGGGTCGAGTTGAATCTGCCAAGCTAAAGCAATAACACAACTGATCCTCAGTCCCTACATTAATTTGGTGTCTGGTTTTCAATGAAGGACTTAACTGTTGGGCAGAAATATGCAGGTTCAACTTATTCTTTGTCTTTATGAGTGAGTAAGTTTCCCAAAGGACTGGAGTCTGCTCTAACATGCACTGGAACACAATCACCTCATCAGGTTTACAGGTCATCACAGGCTAAATACAGACATATGTACTATCACTACTGTGGTAAATGTGTCTTCAGTCCATATAACCAGAATGCTTAGACTGTAAGAGGAAGCTTATTTTCCACTGTTTTTTCAGAGCACGAACACCAGGCAGCTGCAGTCACAACTTATTACACACATTGTGGAAATAAAACCATCATCTGAGGACACCGTAGTACGGTCATCAACCTCCTTGAACAGCATGACAGTGCAGGGTGTCCTGCGGTTGTAAGCAGTGATATCCTGGGTATGGAGACTCAAATATAGCCAAACAATATTTATCTAGACCTCAAACTTTGCTGACCAGCTGACCCAACAGGGGTTAGGAAATGAACACTTTTGGAATTAGACCAGTCAAATTTAGTTTATTAAAAGTGTCACATGATGAAGATGATTCAGTATATTTCCTATGGACCAGTGTGTCTGCCATTATGATCCTTTGTTTGAAATGTGAATTTCACAGGCTTTTCAACCACGACAACAGTAATATTCTAGGAAAACAATACTTGTAGAAGAGTAGTTATTTTGAGTGTGATCTCCCAGTTCCTGCTACAGCAAATCCAGGTCTTCATTGACCTTGATGGAACATTTCAGCTGCAGAGGTTTCAGGAGAGTGAATTTCAGTGGAATAGCAGGAGATTTCTCTCGCTGCGTGGCCACAGAGGGAATGCCTGGCTGTGAAGCTGCTGCCAAGCCTGCTGGTACGACTGTGATGCCTGCTTGTAGTCCCAGTAGGTATGCAGCTCCGATCTCCTGAATAGATACACAAAACAGGGGTAAGAACCCAATTATTGCTCACACTTACTGTGTTACATTACATTTACATTCGAAAGGCAGGCAAAATTCCTCAAATGAACAACTAAAAGATCTTGTAGATCAAATATATTATATATATTTGTAAAAATATTACAAAGATTATATCCCATAAAGAACATATGGAAATGGAAATGGATAAGATAGTGAAGGGAATCAAAATGATTGTGGAAGAGGAACTGAAAATTCTGAAACCTCCCCTATGCAGAGATCTGCTTTATGGTGAAACAACTGCAAGTTGAAATTCAAATGCGCAATTCAATAGCTCAAATGTTTTCACACAGATACTCAAGAAAGTGTCTCCAAGTTATCAAGAATAACTGAAGTAAGTAACACAGATAACAGATACCGAAATTGACTACAAACATTGGAAAAATAAGGCAGAGATTAAAGAACAGTTACAAAACCTTAAACAGAAGAATTCATGTCTGGAAATAAAACTCATCTTGTCAGTCAGCTCAGGGGCCGAGCTGACACTGTTGAAAATTTAGTGCGCCTTGGTCACCAATCAGAAAAGGCCATGAACAGCAGCTTGAATGTAATCAGACACAACATCTTTCCCAAAAATACCATCCCAGGTCAACCTGCTGACAAAACCAGAACCTCTGTTTTGCGCCAGAGATGTAAAGGAAACCCGCCTCCTTGTTCCTGCCAACATTACAAACAGTTGCCCAAGCCCTCTCCACGAGGTCCAAAACCAAAAGGGCTTCCTGGCAATGGTTCTATGTCAATTATGAAATCTAAAAAACCCGTCGGGCCGATGTCCCAACGAGTGCAAGAAACATAAAGTGAGTCAAAATTCAAGACTACATGCAATCCAATTAGTATCTCCTCTAGTCCCCAAGAACTCCTTGTACCAGTTTCCATAGGTACATGGCATGGAAAAGCCATAGTTGACATGGGAGCTAGTTCCGCTCTCATAAATAAGTAACTCTAGTTGGAATTAAAGGGGTCAAAAGCTGACCTCCAGCCATCGGCAGAATACCCCTTGTATCTGGCTAATGGTGAGGCAGCCACTCCAATGGGATGAGGAAACCTTTCTGTGGATCTTCAAGGAAAAGTGTCCACTCTACCTATAAGCTATGGTATGGTTCTAGGCCTCAGTTTCATTTATCGTGAGAATCATTTATCGTCAGAATGATAGTCAATGTGGCTAACGGAGTATATAGTTTCGAGTGTAACCCCTTGGTTACTTATCCATCCCAGCCAGGTCATGCCCAGCTTCCCCAGAATATGGAGCATGAAAAAAAAGCAAACACCCAAATGACAGATAACAAGTCTCATTTACAAAATGGAGAAAAGGAACAATTACGACAGCTCCTGAAGCCTAAACTACCAAGTTTTTTTTGGAGGATACAGGTCAGGACATAAGAACTGTGCCTGTCTCCGACCTTAAAACTTTCTACCCTAGTGCTGAAGACTTATAGCGCCCAGAAAGGAAAAAACACTACATATCATACAGTAAGGTTCAGAGGAATAAGATACCTTAGGTTTCTTAGACTGATAGTCTGGGATAAAGATACAAATCTCTGAGCAACCACTGATATTGTCAAGAGGGGGGGAGAGCGTAGCAGAAGGGGAAAAGAAAATGTGCAGAATAGCCCTTTTCCACCTGAATAGGAAAGGAAGGGGGGAAGGGAGGAGATAAATCAGACAGTTTCATCAATTTATCTCCTCATTTAAATTAATCTCCCTGCTATAATCAATGAACTAGTTAAAATATTAACTCAAAACATATTGTATGTCATGTGTTATATACAAGGTTAATAGAACTCAGAATTATCAATAGAGTACATTGGACTTCCTCTGAATTGCATAAGGTTAAGCATAAAAGTTAGATCCCTTTTTTCCCACGTGTATTTGTTTTTGAATATCCTTCCACTCTAAAAGATCAAATTCCATCAGTGCTCTTTGAATGGATACAGATGGTCATTATGCTAGACAACAGAGTGCTTGTACAACTATGAAAGTCAGTTTTTATGCCATCATAGGGTAACTTGATCCCAAAAGTGGCTTCATTTGAAATTGTGGCAGTTTCCCTGCCCAGTTTAGCCTTTTGTAAAACATTTTTATTTTTGTATGAGTTTTAATTTAACAACCCTTTTGGTTAGTTGCTTTTGGTTGGTTGTTTCTTTATTTAATGTAATTAATTATATTTTATTTTTATTACGGTTACTATATTGTAATACCTTGATGTAGATATTTTTTGTAAAGAATACGTCTGGTGATATTCTGTATTTTTCTCAGTGTCAACAAACCCATAAAAAGAATAAAACTAACAATTAACTGATCCTACTAGCAAGTATTGTGTGTGTATCCAAAGCCCGATATTATTATTCCTCTGTGCCATAGAGCTCCACTGTTCTCCAAAAACTGTTAAAAACAAATCAATGAGCCGTTTTACCAAATTACAGAGCCTAAAAAAAAAATTAAAAAAAAAATCAAACTATATTTTTAAACTGTTTTCAAAGATTTACGTCTTCAGTAGGAAGCAGTGGGCTTGGAGTTGAGTTCCACAAACAATGTAGGGAAGTCAGAAAGTATTGAGAGACAGACTAACATATTATTGGTTGGTCTTTTCATGGGATTATCTGACAATAACATATAAAATAAAATAAAACTAGAGACCATCTCGCGATGAGATTACACCAGCCATGACGCATCACGGTTGGTATGATCCCATAGCAAGATGGTCTATAATGTCTTACAGTAGACGGGAATGACTGAAACTGGGATACAGTTATCCAAGACTTAAAATGAATATGGGCCAGGGGTGTTCAGTGGGGGCCATTGGCCCGGGCACCTGTAAAAATACTCAAAACCACCTCTGAGGTAGTTCCGTCTACAGTAGGAGTCTCCAGGACCAAATTTTGCCAAGGTGAAAACAATACCAGCTCTGCTGTCATGGCTGGTAACAATACCAATAACAACATCCAATTTGTGTACACTTTGTTTATTTCATTATAGTTTTGTTTTCTGAGTTTATTTTTGCTTGTTAACTGCAAAATCTACAGTGCTTTATTTTTGTTATTTTACCCTGCGAAGAAAAATCTAATAAATTTAAAATCCCCTCAAAAATGTGCCAAAATCATCATAAAAACAGTAGAAAATTTACAAGCCACAGTCATCTGTGTCAAACACAAGTAAACTATCACAGCATACTGTGGTAAACTAACCAGGTTTCTCAGTCACAGAATAAGCAGTTTATTTTCAATAGGCCTCTTTTGTGAAAAAACATTTTTTCATGTCACAATGGGAAAAGCACTCATGTAAATTTAAAAAAAGTAAACATCAATGATGGTTGAATTTCATTTAGCTTTTTCAGTTTCAGAGTGTGAGTTTCAGAGAGGTCATCAGACAGAAAACTCTGTAAAAGGCAGACAAATGACGCTCCCTGATACCTCAGTTCTCTCTCCTCACCAGACATACCGTTGTTGTTGCAGAAAAGTTTGTCATTGTATGCTGGAGCTGGGTGTATTTGTGTGTATGAGTGTATGTGTTCTGTTGTTTCATGTGTGGGCCAGGTCGGACTGGGCTGCAATCAGGTTATCTGCTGCAATTCTGACGAACAGAGCGACCACTGTTCTCCCTTTGGAGAGGATTCTCATCCATCAGCACACACACACACACACAAAACACCAAGCCTGTAAACAAGGACAACCCCAGATGCACAGATGGAGACTAACAGATGAAATGTGAGCACCAAATGTCACGCACAAAGGCACACACAGAGAAAGCCATAGCAAACATATACTATATGCAAACACGCAGACACAATGTGTTGTGTAACCTCAGCAAGCTATGTGACACTCTATACCATTTGGAAAGAAATACCTGATTCATTACATGAGTTTTAAACAAAGTGCAAGAAGGTCACACACAGCAAAACCAGTACTGATACACTGGCCTTGATGTACATTATGAAATAAAGAAGCAATAACTTTTATTCAGATTGTACTGTGACTTGAGAGAAGCCTCAAAGCCATTCATTAAAGCCAGAGCTGAGACTATGGGTTCTGCTTGAGGGAAAATGTCAGTGTTACTGTGATAAAACTAGGGAAGCACCAATCTGATAGTGATATCTCCTTGCAATATCTGCAGAGCCAGTGTACGAGGGATGGAGTAGCACTACAAGTTATTACACAACTAACTTAAATAAGCACCTCCAGAAGAATCATGCCAAAGAACATGAGTTCAACCAAACAAAAAAAACGTTGATTCTGGATGAGGATTCCCTGACAGTCATTGAAAAGGACTTTTCCGCCCCAAGTTGCTGGGGCATGGTAATTTATTTTTTAATAAATATCAATTCAGTAAATTTATGTACATGTATTTGTTACATTTTGTTTTCCACATTTAGGATAGCAATGTTTAAGTCAAGACTGATGTTGCCTTACACATAAGATCCCAGTCTCTTCCACACAGTGAGGTATACAGCTTATTAAATAAACGCTGGTATTGGATTGGTACTCGGTATTAGTCGATACCCAAAGCCCAGGTATCAGTATCGGTATCAGGACTGAAAAAGTCAAATCTGTGCATCCCTACAAAAAACATTTACTTATTGATATTGGTATTTTGCCTCAGTGTCAATTCGACATGCTTCAGCAGAAGATGGGATGAAAGTTACGGAAAAGGACAAACTGGTGAAAGCCATATCATCATTTGGAGACTTTTATTAGTTTTTTGGGTTGTTCAGATTTTGTTTGAGGATGTTTCAAACTGCAGTGAGATTATTAAAGAGCCTTTTGTTTGTTACCTGAGAGAGTTAGGAAGTACTGATGGGTCGGTGGCTGATACCAGAGACAGGAAGGAGCGGAAAAGCTCCAATTTACACAGGAGAGACCTGAAGAAATACAAACATGCAGAAATATCACTGAAAATTTTGTCTAAAATGAATAGTTTATAATGATAAAATGCATTAAACAGTGAATTCTTATATATAATAACAGTGTATGATGAGTGTGTTTTGGTGTGTTGGCTCCACCTGGCTTTAGCTGTGCCGAGGGCCTTTTTTGTGACCCCATGCTTGTAGCCATTGGCAGTGACATCTAGTGGCTGCTCAATCACATTACACCAACTGATGGCTGGACCACAAAAAAAACCAAAAAAAAAACAATGCAAGCATTACTCCGCATTTAAATTTTTCCTTTATTATTTTCTATAAGTCATAATTGTTGAGGGACCTCTGGAAGGACTCTGACATACTGATGTCAATTAAAAACAGCAAATAGAACTGAGCTATCATTAATGTTAATAGTAACACCTGTGCTTTTGCTTCAATGACAAGTCAAAACGTCTGCTGTGGAAAGATTTGTAGTATATGCAGTTTGGTGACCATAGCTTAAGTCTAATCACCCTGGATAACTGAAGACACCAGTTGGGTGTGCAGTAAGAAGACAGTTCCTTTAATATCAACCATACTTTCAACCAATACATATATTATATATAATATATTTTATATAATCATATTCTCCATTTTCTTTCTTTGCTTTATTTAACCTGGAAAAAGCATCTTTGAGATCAATATCTTGTTTTCAAGAGAGGCCTGGCCAAGGGGGCAGTATTAAAACGTTACAAAAATAAATACAAACAACATAAACAGGCTAAGCAGCTGTCACATACTACAAAACAGATAATATCTAGTTGAGAGTTGAGAGAAACTCATAATAAAAGCAATAAATATGGAAGCAAGCACACTGACCAAGAGTGCTATTTTCCAGATGTTTATAGAATTAACTTAAAATCACCAACAGTAATCAGTTCTGAAAAAAATCGAGTCCTACTGCACATTGTTCCTGGAGAAAGATGAGTGTATTTAAAGGCTTTTCTACCCAACTCTGGAACCTGACATCTGTAGAACATCATGAGTAGGCCGGTCATACTCGTTTTGATCATGCCTACCATCTATATGTGATCAGTGCAAAAGATTCAAGAGTTCAAGATTCACAACTTGAAAGTGTTCACATCCTCAGAAAACTCAAAATAGTTGGATGATTACAAAATTGATTTTTTGAGGGTTAAAAACACTGTCCGTTAACACTCTAACACTATATCCATTAAATTTATGTTGTTTTACCTTGAACGATGGACTTTGGCTGACATGAGGTATCCACATGTTGTACTTCCCCATTATTTAGCACAAAGTCAGATATATTGCTTTCACCAAAATCAAAGTTTCCCCATTATAATTATGACTTGGATGGTATCAATGTGCCAATCGATATGACATGAACATGACATTAGTGTTCCTCTCTGGTCAATCAAGCAAAAAT
>NC_053407.1:2376856-2454356 GCF_016859285.1 Xiphias gladius | reverse complement strand
AACTCTTTAGTCTATGTCACAAAATAAAGAAAAAGAGCCACAGCAATTTCCCAAAGCTCACGCTGGGGTCTTGAAACGGCTTGATTTTTCTGGTTAACAGTGCAAAACTCAAAGATATTTAATTTAAAATAATATCTATTAATAGGCTAATTGTTTCACCTTTATTCCTCACCTTGTGACCAAAGCTCTCTGCATGACCTCCTTGCTGTATGGGCACTTCCCCACCACCATAATGCTGAAGTAGAGCGCCTCCTGTAGGTAGTGGGACAGCAGTGCACCCTGGAAGCCCAGCACTGCCCAGTGAGCTAGCTTGTCACTGCAGGAGAGGGACAGAGTTGGTTCTCCCCGCCCAGGTTTCAACCGAAGCACCCCTGTTCTGTGGTACCCCATCCCAGGATGCAGAGGGTCGGCTCGGCCACCCGGGACACACTTTGCTCCCGTTCTGTGAATGTCTGGGACCTGTGGATGCAGTCCAGCACTGTCAAATGGGCCTCTATTTTTTATCTCCAGTTGTGCTGATGCTTGTGAGACGGTTTCCACAGGTGTTTCTGTTGAGTGACTCTGTGATGGATCTTCACTTTTAGATGTATTTGAAGGGAAGGATTTTTTTGTGTCTCCTCTGTCCTCTAGGCTTGTCTCTGCTGTCTCCTGTTCCTCCAGACGGGGCAACTTAGTGTTTTGCCCTTTGCTTTGTTCCTCAGCTTTCCTTTTAAGGTCTCCTCCTACATCAGTCCCTTCATGACCCTTTACAGATCTGACAGGGGGGCAGGGCTGAGACTGGCTGTCAGTCATTGGGATGATGGAGGCGTCACCACCTGGTTATACACAAGAAGTTTCAGACTGATTTGGGCTTCGTGGACAAACAAATGGCATGGGGACAGAGGTTACTTCTTGTAAGTGGTTAAGTTAGGGCTATATGATATGTAAGATGTATACTTTGTGGGAACAGAGTTAATGAAACGTGACAATATCCAGCCCTAGTCCATCCATCCATTAGCTATTCTTCTTTATCCTTTGAGGATCTTGGGGGGGGGGGGGGGGAGGCTAATTAGGACTATTAGCCCCCTGGAACTAGGGCCCCAGCCCTAGTCATGTGTACAAATTTTGTTAAGCAGACAGCCAGTTACATAGCTATACTGGGCATAATGTACTCACAGGGAGTGTGACTGGTAAAGAAGAGGAAGGAAACTCCCGGCTGAAGCCTCCACTTCCCCTGCTCATCTGCTGCACAAAACACAGAGCTGTCCCCACTACTCACAGCCCTGTGCAGCTCCTGGATCAGGTACCTACAAATACACACATACACAAAATGCTAGCAGCTTATAGTCATTTTTGTTTATGCTCAACTGTCAGCATGGAGTATCACAGCCAACAAGCTATTAGGGACAGACACAAAACTGAATATAGATACAGACCTGATACATCCCCTTCTGGCAATGACTTCTGCATGACTGTCATTGAGTACATCACCTTAGTGGATGACAAAATCAAGGAAAACAATAAATGTACTGATCCAAGGGTTGTTTTTTAGAAATGAAGACAAATATATTTCTAATTAATGATTTTTACACTGGATGTTTAAAGGCTGTCATTTCCACAGGCTGAGAATTTACTGTTGTGATCTAAGATTCTAAACTGAGAGCCGACTGAAAAACAGCACTTTATTCAAAAAATAACTATGATCTTTGGAAAATGATTTTCCGATACAACTGCACATACATGCACCATTTCTATGGATGTTTAAATCAATCCACATTTTGAACCGTGCACACACTAATGAAACACAAAAATGGAAAGAGATATGTTTAGTGTGGTGGCAAATCGATTTGGCTGGACTTCCAAAATAAACTCAGTGTATGGGAACCAAAGAGACTGAGTATTCAGCAGATAGAGAAAACAAAAACCAAAAATCAAAAACACCAATCATGGTAACAAGGACAATACCACCCACCATTGGGACTCATAAGTGTCTGTCCAATACATTTTGTCCCAGTTCCCAGGGAAACAACTTCTTTTTTGACTGTGAAAGAAAAAAAAAATAATTAAAATGTCATTTATCCAGTATTGCATCTTTTAACTTCCACATTTGCCCTATTCTACACATTTTTATATGTTTATGCTCTAACTCATTGGTTTTGCATTGTTTAGCTGGTACTTTGAGTAGTCTACCCATAGGCGGACAAGTCATCTTCTCTTTCATCTTTTATTCTAAACATTCAAAGTTTGTTCTGTACAATGCAATACAGACTGGACTGTGTTCTTCAGTCTTCATTTTACCAGTATACAGTAACATTAGCTAAAAGTTAACGTTGCCGTGTTAACGCAGCGCTAGATACAGTGGACAATATCACATTGAGAAATCACAATGTACGAATGTTGGAAAAAAGACTGGTTGTCCAGTTACGGGCCCTGTTGACATAAAGAGGACGTGAAATATGTTTCAGTTCATTCCGCAGTCCAACCTGTGTCAGGGTCAGCACACCGAGTGATTTTGACAACAGCGGCCAGCAGGGTCCACTCTCTGCCCGGGTCAGGCTTCCCTCTCCGGGGCAGCTGGTCGAAACGCTCGTAGCACAAATTGGCGATTTCATCCGCGTTCACCATGTTATATCTGACAGGGACGTGCAGGTGGAGACTTGCGGGCATTATAAATATGATGCAATTAACGGTCAACGTATTGTAAATAGTCAGAGTATTACATGAACAGTAGTTTGATTAGGTTCGGCCAACTAGGTTGCTTGGAGGCATCTCGAGAAAACGAAGAAGTTACTTCCGGGCCGACCCACGAATTGCTTTACTTTCACAATAAAGGTCCTACATTTATGGATAACTGAAAATTATTATCTTAAATTAATAGTCAATATATGACAAAGTGTCTCATAATAAATTATTCTCGTAGTACAGAAAGCAAAAACAGTATAGCAGGTATTATATTAGTTTCAGTTATCGAAGAAGTAAGATAAACAGAATACCACCAAGATGTTAGTGTCATTGGCCCGTCTGTCAGTTCGTGAAAATATTCAAACATACAAACACAACACATGGGAACAACGCCTGATGTTTGAATACTTAAAGTAATATAGAATATACCTTAAGAAAGAAAAGAAAAAAGATTGAAACGCCATTCCGGAAATAGCACTACCCCAGTATATTAATACTTTATACTGTATACTATATACTGTATTTATACTTTATAAAACAGTAGTGCTGCTTTCACTTAATTAAAAGTACAGAGGTGGGGAAAAAAAGTAAAA
The DNA here is from genome assembly GCF_016859285.1 of Xiphias gladius. Classification (NCBI taxonomy): domain Eukaryota; kingdom Metazoa; phylum Chordata; class Actinopteri; order Istiophoriformes; family Xiphiidae; genus Xiphias; species Xiphias gladius. The sequence continues at coordinate 2,451,102 of NC_053407.1, read as the reverse complement.
ATCACTCACCAGGCAGCTAAATGGCCCCTTCAAAGTGACATTAAGGTTATATTGTTATTGTATTACTAATATATAAAATTACTAACGCAGTACCACATGAGCAGTATTTTATGTAGCTGTGTAGACTTAAATTTAAGTACTTTATATATTGTTACTTAGTTGAATCCAAAACAGTGATCATATTTAACAAGCTTATTATATGTTTTGTGTCTAACATCTTAATCTGTAAAGTAACTGTAACTGTCTGTTGAATGTACTTGTATAAACTAAAATGTTTAACCTGAAATATCGTGGACTAGGATGATAAAGCAGAATTAAAAGAGAATACTCAAGTAAAGTACAAGTACCTCAGTACTGTTCTTCAGTACAATACTTGAGTAGATGTACTTAGTTATATTTCACACAGTTGGTATTAGTAGTAAAATGGGCGATTGAAGTAGTTTGTTATTCGTGTTAATAGGATTAGTAATAGCAGCTGTAGCAGCAGACTTTATTCTACAGACACTCAGCCACAGACTCTTTTACCTATAAAATGTTAACTGACTCATAGACCTGTTCAGTTTTCTTTCAATTTCTATGCTTTTAATGATAGGTAAACTTCCTTAGCTTCTCCCACAATCACACTGAAGACTGTTCTTCTTTCAAAAATGTTTCTATGTTACTCTAACCTCTGCAGCCTTTTGTGAAATAAATGTAAAACCCCTTTGTTTTTTAGTTGCTGTCCTGACAGAGCTTTTTTCACTCATATTTCCCAAAAAGTTTAAAAAAAAAAAGTCAATTTTGGATTTAGAGAAAGTTAAATATTGGAGGCTAAATTGTTTAGCCTCCAATAAATGCACATATCATACATATTGCCTGCATCAATCACCTTCATAAAGAGCACAGGCTTAGTTAAATTATACTATGAAAATATTAAAGTGATAGTACAGTTTAAACACTGTCTTAAACTAGTTTTTCATCCTTCAGCTCTGTCAACTCAGAAATCAGTCAGTCCATTTAATGGCCTACGTATTTTCAAGGTGCCTGGACACACATTAGACCTCTGTCCAATAAAATGACCTATGTAAATCCAGAAATACTTGAAAAAATTCTACACTGACTGTTTAATTGTAAATGATCTGAGTTGACTTCATTATTACTAAATGTCACTTGCACAACTGAGTAAACAGCAGCGTTATGGCAGAGAAGGAGGGGTTGTAGTGGATGTGTGGGTTTGGTGTGACTAAAGGTTCACCTCAGGTCATGTGGTGTTTGTTTTAACCTAACCCATCTCTCCTTGATATGCAGTCTCAGTCATGCAGGTAAAACGCTGACTGGCACATACTGTTCCTATTGGTTGCACCATTTAGTGAGCACTGCAGTGCTGCTGTTTGGCTGCAGCCACTGCTGTATTGGCCATCATGAGAACACTTGGCCTCTTTTTGCTCAATGGACTCACTTAAAATTCTTACACAGAAGTGGAAACTGATTTTTCTTCACACTTAATCATTTATTCTATGGACAAACTGAGCCAACACTGGCCAGAGATCTTCAACAGACATTTGTGAGACGTTCATTTGAAGGGACCATTTTGCTTCTCTGTACGCCACTCACCTCCGGATCCTACTGTATTCTGCATACACTCTGCATGGTTGTGGAGGAGACATGTTTTTTAGAGAGCTGGTCACCGAAGTGACGCATAACACCACCTAGTTCATTGAGCCACAGGTCCGTTCCACTCTCTGAGTGCTGACAAACTTGCAATTTACCTCTCAGATTGCCAAGGAACACTATAGACAAAAAAAACCCCCAAAAATTATGAGAATATTTCAATTTTAACACAATAACAACACATATTCAATAATAAGGATAAACGATCAACATATTCAATCAAAATCATTTTAATTTTTTATACAAATTAAGATATTTAATCTAAAATAGCAATGCATATTGAACAAGATGGTATGACTTTTTCATAAACTTAATGGACAAATTAACACTTGTGGACAAGCCGCTATGTGGACATTCTGACCCACCTTATGGCCATAAACTAAACTAATAAAAAGAAATATGACACACAAATACTATTCTATAGATTGTTTCCATATTATTTCAGGAGAGATTTAAAGTAATACTTTTCATCAGTATTTTCAACTACAGAATTTTGAATTAGGAAAAGTAAATTTTTTGATTTGATTAGGATACAATTGTGAGACACAGTATAAACAATATATAGTTACTGCTCCTACAAATTAAAAGGCAAGAAGTTTTTTATCGTCTATTTTTAAAAGAATGGTCAGCTAAACTTGTAAAACTTTTTCAGTATTACTTTCAGCATGAATTCTAAGCATTACCTTGCTTCCAATTCACACTTAGCAACTTGGTACAATTTTAGTCTCTCCACTGCTAGGCTTTCAGCAATCCCTCCAAATCACTGAACCTCCCAGTTCCAGTTGTGTCCAGAGACTATAATCTGTGGAACAACTGTTGTGACTCAAGCTGCCACATGGCGAGCCAATTGCGTGACAGTGGAGATACATTAAACGTTTGTTTGGGTGGTATTTTCAATTATTGTGATCCTGCCAGGCAAACCTGCATTTTTGCCTTTATTTGATAACTATCAGCGTAGATTTTGGCAGAAAAGATTGGGAGAGAGAGAGATGGATGTGACATACTATACATCTATGCTTATCAGCTAAAATTATACCAAGGATATAGTGGTTATGTGGCAATTGGGTGGCTCTATTCCTGCCAGTCAAAACTAAATCTAAACTTAAACTAAATTTAACACACAAATGCTCAACTAGATGGGGTCAACAGTAGATTCAGATCCACGACTGCAACAAATTTCTGTCCAGTTCTAAATTATAACGTTATTTAGAAAACATCACAAAGAACACGATTTTGATTAAAAAACGAAATTATAAAAGAAAAATTACATGGCAATCTTAAAGAGTAACCTACCAGAGCTTCAATGCAGCCACCTTCAGCTCTCGCTTGTTGTGGGGTCTCTCTGGCTTTAGTCTGGTCTTCAGGATTAAGATCTGGTGACTGACTCGGCAAGTTAAATGTATTCCACCTCTTGACCCTAAAAAGCTCTGTGGTTGCTTTGGCCATATGTTTAGGATCATTGTCCTGCTGAATGATGAAATGTCGTCCAAAGAGTTTTGATGTATTTGACTGAATCTGAGCACAGAATGCTCCTTTATCCCTCTGCATTTATCCTGTCGCTTCTGCAAAGTCTTTTTTTACAGTTTGTCATTATTCTTGAACTTCCTGGGTCTGATTCCGTCAGTTTGAGCCGCTGACTATCACTCAGGGCTCATGTTTACTGTGGAGTATGTTCAGTGAACGAATCACTGAACATGCACCGTTCCCTCGCAGTGAAAGGATATGAAACAGTCTTTAGCCAGAGCTGCTTAATATATGATCATATTTAATTCAATAGGCTACATAATCAAGCAGCCAATATAGAAAAAGCTCCAATTTTGTTTTTTGCACTGCCTGAGGACTATGAAGAATTATTGTTCTTGATTCGTATTTTTTTTTTTTTTCAGTTTTTGCCATTTTTTTGCCCTACTAGTCATATTGAGTTCTGCCGTTCATACTTTATATTTGTTGCCATTCTACTGTACATTTAGTTGCCAATCATATTTATTGCTGCAATTAATGCTATTCATAATTTTGTTGACATTCATTTATATTTTGTTCTGCCACTATTTTTTTTCTCTGGTATTAATCACTCACTCATATTTTGTTCTATTGCTACTTGTTTCTATACGCTTCTAATGACAAGTTGTTTTGTTTGTACTGTATGTGTGTTGCTGCTGTGGCAAAGTAATTTCCCTCCAGGATCAACAAAGTACCTACCCAGACTTGAACACACCCCATTCCTGCTGAAAAGGAAATAACTTGAATCACTCATTCAGTGTATCCCTGCAAATGAATCGCGTTTGAAGGGGTAAACTCACTCCCTCCGAATGAATCATGTTTGCTCGAAGGAATCAATGACTTGAATCACTTACTAGCTGAATGAGTGTATTCCTGCATGTTCACTCGAAACCGACTGAGAGCTCAACTGAACTGAGAAATGAACGGGTCTTTTCAGGAAGTAATTCAGTTCTCTTCATTAACCATTTAGGTTTTGAATACTTAGTTAGTTTTTCCAAGTAATGTCTGTTTGGAAATTTGGAAACAACATTAAAACCAGTTACCTATTTTAATGTTCTGGCTGACTGTTGTATGTAACTGTCAGTAGTATCAGACATTAATTGAACTGATATTTTCTGTTCAGCATAATTGTGTAATTGTTTCATGTAGATTGGTTGTAGTTCATAATAAATATAAATACTGTATGATACCATTCCTTCTCTTTGTTAATTTGCAGAAACCACACCAATTCACAGATACTGATCTGAAATAATTTTCATTCAGAGTGGCTTGCATCATATGTGTGTAGTAAAGCACCATTTGAGGTGAAGATGTCCATCTTCTTCTCCAGTTCTTAATGGCCTACCTTACTGAAGCCTTTCTGTCAGCTCAAACTAGTCTGGCCATTCTCCTCCAACCTCTCTCATCAACAAGGCATTTCTGTCCACAGAACTGCTGCTCACTGGGTGTTTGTTGCTTTTCACACCATTCTGAATAAACTCTAGAGACTGTGTGTGTGAAAATCCCAGGAGATCAGCAGTTTCAGAAATACTCTTATTGTAAACGTCTTACTTTAAGTGATGGAGTTCTACAAGAACACGCTATTTTCTGCTAATGTTGGAACAGTTTTGGCTATTTCACATGAGAAATTTATGCATTTTGTGTTTTTATCTTTGCTCTTTCCACAGGTCTGAAGTGCATGGAACAAAAAGGTGATGGCACATGTCCATGCACCCATCACGATTTAGCAACATTTTAATGAAATTTGATGACAGCTGTGGAATTTTGCTATCGTTTTTGAACAGATAGATAAATATTTTCATTTCCTCTGACAATGGTGGGAGATCTAAAAATATCAGAAAACAGAAAAAAAGCAGTACCTAGTTAACCACTAACGATGTTGTTAATCTTTGATTTTAAAACAATTTTATCGTAATGATATAATTGGAACGGGCATAGGGTTTCAACTGTAACCCTAACCCTAGCCCTAAACCTAACCGTAACCCCTGAACCGTAATATCTGATATATTAGAATCCTTGGTGTCTAGCTAAATGTAGCTAGTCCATGTTTGGTCTTGAGCTGACGACGAGAGAGGAAGGCTGTCCACCAACCCATTTGAAATAGAGGAAACATAGCAATGTGCAGGCACATGCAGTGCACCAATGAACAAGCTCCATTCTTACCATGTTCTCAGGTTCTGTGCTCTTGGCAATTGATAGACTTCTCCTGTTCATAGCGACCATTACAACATCCCTTCCTATTGCACTCTTAATGTAAGAGCACCCCCTTCCTATTTTTTTAATAATAGAGCAGTCAGGGCGGAGAAATTCATATGGCGTTCACTTTGGGGCACAGAATTAGAAGAATTAGAATCTTGTTCAGTTTTTTCCGCATGGTATGGCATTGTACAGAGGTAAGATTATGATGTTTATGTGTGGTCAGAAAGTGTGTATCTAAAATAAGCCCCTGATCGTTTGCGGATGTGCAGGTAATATGAGACAAAGAGTGCCATTAGGGCCCAAGCACCGACTGGTGCGAGGACCACGATGAAACTGTTATGTTTATTATTATTAGGGCCCGAGCACCGACTGGCTTGATAATGCTTTACTGTGAAAAAAATTGTGAGTTTTCATGGAACAGCATTGTCACAAAACCTGGTACACATATCAGAAGGAGCAGAAATTGATATCCGATATGGCTCTCAGGATTGAGTGTGGCAAAATGGCCCGACAGCGCCCCCTACAATATTTCAACAAAGTAGCTCTTGCGGTATGTTTCACCTACATAAGAAATTTGGTAGCAACATGTAACATCCCAAGACTTACAAAAAAGCCTCTTGGCGTCATACCATAAACCCAGCAGAAAGTCAGCCATTTTGAATTTACTGTGCAATTTTGGTGCAGTTTTTGCTTCATTTACAGGCACTATACTTTAACAAACTCCTCCAAGACAATTGATCACATCGACCTCATATTTGGACAGTGCAATCTTAAGACCTTTGCAATGATAAATTGAGAAGCGTTTGAGTTTTCGTTGAACAGCGTGTCCGTGGCAGCATGGCAAATTGCGATGTTTCGCCATGAAAGAGGAAGTTGTTGTAACTCAAACGGAAATTGTCCAGACGACCCCAAACTTCACATGTTTAATAAGATGGGTTGACCAGATCCACCTCAAATGTGGCCAGATAAGCCTTAAGACCTTGATGATGCTTTATTGTGAAGATTGTGAGTTTTCATTGAATGGCATTTCCATGGCAGTGCAGTGAATTTCGATGTTTTGACATGAAAACAGAAATTGTTGTAACTTGAATCCACATCATCAGATCTTTCCCAAATTGCAGATGTTTGATAAGAGTCCTGGCCAGAAGATATCTACAGGCCAATATTGAATCACAGTAATAATGCCAATTTTTGGCAACAGGAACTAAGCCTTATCTGACAATCATCATTATATTTACAAGAAAGTTTGCTTATCTTGTCTGCACTTGATAGAAAATAACATAATGCAGTTTGGTGCATGTTCTCTAGTGCCACATTCTGGACACACTAAAGTGATACAAAATTTGCAAAATGTTATGTCATCCACCATGCAGGAAATAGCATCTTACTGGTTCACGCAGTTTCCAGTTGTTACGAAAGTGCACAGCTGCATCAACCGGCGTAAACCAAATAAATTTCAGCTTCACAGTTTACAGACCCCTTCAGAAGAAATTATAATGGGCCATAAATAAGTTGATGTGCATTGAGCCAAAACTAGCTTACAGGACAGCTGGTACATTCTCTCCCCCATACTGACAGTGTGAGACCCAGATGTGAGACATTAGACACAGCACCAAGGCCCAATCAGGCTGCAACAATGGCAACTCACTAGAGGTAACAAACACGCCAATCTGCAGTTGTGTTAAAGCCTACTCTATTTGTTATAGTGTACTGCATTCCTGGCCCGTACTCTTAATTTCTGTTTGAATTCTCTGAGTTTTTATCAAGTTTAGTCCTTAGTACAGATAAAGTAATTATGGTAGGTGATATTAATATTAATGTGGACATCCATAATGATAGCGTTAGCACTTCATCTATCTTACTATTAGACTCAATTGGCTTCACTCAGAGTGTAAATAACCACACCCTCGACCTTGTTATGACTTACGGAATCAAAATTGAACATCTAATAGTCCTTCCAAAGAATCCTCTTTTATTGGACCATTATTTAATAACTTCTGAATTCCTATTACTGGACTACACACCATTAGACTAAAATGTCTTTACTAGATATCTATCTGATAGTGCTATAGCTAAATTTAACTAAGTGATTCCATCAGTACTTAATTCACTGCCATGTTACAATATAACAGAGGACTCCTATGCGAACTTTAGCCCCTCCCAAATTGATCTTCTTGTTGATAGCGCTGCAGGCTCAATGTGACAATCAGCTGTATTGCCCCTCTAAATAAGAAGGTAATAAAATAATAAAAGGTTAGCTCCATGGTTTAACTCCCAAAACAGCATATTAAAGCAAACTATGCAAATACTTTGAAATATGGCGTTCCAACAAACTGGAAGAATCCCACTTATCCTGGCATAATAGTCTTAAAACATATAGGAAAGCCCTCTGTATTGCCAGAGCAGCCTGTTACTCATCTCTAATAAAAGGGAAAAAAAACAAGCCTCGGTTTCTTTTCAGCACTGTAGCCAGGCTGACAGAGTCATAGCTCTATTGATCCATGTATTCCTATAGCTCTCAGTAGTAACTTCATGAGCTTCTTTAATGATAAAATTCTAACTATTAGAGACAAATTTCATCCCCGCCTGCCCTCAATTGACACAGATTTTTCCTCAAATACAGGAACCTTATAAACAGCTGTAAAACCTGATATATACTTAGACTTTTTCTCCCAATGACCTTCGCCAAATAACTTACGATTTCTTCATCTAAACCATCTATCTGTCTCTTAGACCCCATCCCAACTAGGCTTAAGGACTCAATATGTATTTATTAACTGGCTGTGTACCACAGTCCTTTAAATAAGCAATAATTAAACCTCTTCTTAAAAAGCCTACTCTTGATCCAGATGTTTTAGCCAACTATAGACCCATATCTAACCTTCCCTTTCTCTCTAAGATCCTTGAGAAAGCTGTCGGTGACCAGTTGTGTGACTTTCTACATAATAATAGTTTATTTGAGGATTTTCAGTCAGGATTTAGAGTGCATCATAGCACAGAGACAGCACTGGTGAAAGTTACAAACGATCTTCTAATTGCAGACAAAGGACTTGTCTTTGTACTTGTCTTGTTAGATCTTAGTGCTGCATTTGATACCATTGACCATCATATCCTATTACAGAGACTGGAACATTTAATTCACATTAAAGGAATGCTCTAAGCTGGTTTAAGTCCTATTTATCAGATTGATTTTAGTTTGTGCATGTTAACGATAAATCCTCCAAATACTCAAAAGATAGTCACAGAGTTCCACAAGGTTCTGTGCTTGGACCAGTTCTATTCACCTTATATATGCTTCCTTTTGGCAATATTATTAGGAAACAGTCCATAAATGTCCATTATGTGTCTATGGTATTGCACTTGTCAATGAAAGCAATCAGTTCGCCAAACTTCAAACATGCCTTGAAGGCATGGAACGACCAGCAAATTTCTGCTATTAAACTCAGACAAAACTAAAGTTATTGTACTTGGTCCCCAACACCTCACATACACATTATCTAATGATATAGTTTAGTTAGATGACATTGCCCTGGCCTCTAGCACCACAGTAAGATATTCCTGAGTTCTCTTTGATCACACATAAAACAAAATTCAAGGACTGCCTTTTTCCATCTACCTAACATTGCAAAAGTCAGGCACATCCTGTCACAATGGGATGTCTACAGTCCATGCTTTTGTTATTTCTGGGATGAATTATTGTAATTCCTCATTATTAGGGTACAGGTTAGTCCTGAACAAGTCTCTAAAGACTCTCCAGTTGATCCAGAATGCTGTGCCGCAAGTACTGACAGGAACTAGGGAATGAGATCACATTTCTCCTGTGTTAGCTTCTCTGCTTTGGCTCCCTGTAATATTCAGAATAGAATTTAAGATCCTCCTCCTCAACTACAGAGCCCTTAATGGTCAGGCACCATCATATCTGAAAGAGCTCATAGTACCCTATTACCCCAGTAGAACACTGCGCTCCCAGAACTCAGGCTTGCCTGTGGTTCCTAGAGCCTCCAAAAGTAGAATAGGAGACAGAGCCTTCAGTTATCAGGCTCCTCTACTGGGGAACCATCTTACAGTTTGGGTCTGGGAGGTAGACACCCTCTACACATTTAAGAGTAGGCTTAAAACCTTCCTTTCTGATAAAGCTTACAGTTAGGGCTGGCTCAGGTTTGTCTTGAACCATCCCCTGGTTATGCTGCTATAGGCCTAGACTCCCGAGGGACTTCCCATAATGCACTGAGCTCTTCTCTCCTCCTCTCCCTCTCCATCCATACGCATTCATATCCCATTAAAGCTCATTACTAATTTGACTTCTTCTCTCTCCCGTAGTTTTGTGCTTTCTCGACTCTCTCGTCTCTCCTCCTGTCACTGACCTGCTCTACATGAAAACTGCCCTGAAATAACTTCTGTTATGATTTGGTGCTATATGTATAAAATTAAATGAATTGAATTACAGTAATGTCAGGTTGATAAGACATATCAATATAGAGACACTGAAAAGCTTGTAGCCTGTAGTAAAAAGTCCTAAACTTTTTTTTATGACAGGTCTAACTGTTTAAAATGTCCCCTTTTTAAACCAAAATTAGTGTGTATATGCAAGTTTTTTTGAACATGGGTTCAAAAAAGACTGCTTTCCCATTGGCAATAGACGAGTTTGCTTTTCTGTTTTTTTTGGGGTTATTTTTGGTGTGTTATGTTTGACTTCATGAATGCACCAGAAAACAGAGTTTGTAGACAGTAGCAAGCAGCATGGCGCCCGTGACTATGTTACAGTGTTACTTTTTTATAACTTTTATTTCAGTCTCTTCGAACTCAACGCATGTGGTGTTGCATACGAATAACAAAATTCCCATTGAATGTTGTTCCCACTGAATGTTAAAAATAATAAATGTTCCTGGCTGTAGATATTACTGGGTGTTAGTGGGTTTTTTGTGCAAGGGGCTTTAGACACTGATCTAGTGGAGCTATTAATGCTGGAGCATTAACTGCCAATGCTAAATAAACATTTCCTGTTGCTGCTCCTCCACCTAAAAAGCATTTCATTGTCAAAACATCCGACAGCTATTATTGTGTATTATTGTGTTTGTCATTAGCGCTGCTATTGTTTGGGAAGAGAAAATATCCCTATTAAACAACACATGAATATTTTGGGCACCTTTTGTAGGTGTATCAGTCTTAATGATGACAGAGAGGCACTTAAGGAGAGGAAACAGAAACAGTGAGGTTGTTTTATAGTTTTATGGAGCTAGTTGCACTGTGTGCAGCAGGAGATCAGATGTCAGTCAGCACAGTGACCCCAGCCATATGAAAAGCCAGTAGCTATTTTATGCCTTGAATGCTTAATCCCATCCTTCACAAAAATACATCCATTCAGTTACAACTTGTCAATAAAATGTCTTTCTGGTGACTATACTGCCATGAGTGACTTTGGTTTTATCCCACATCAGTAAAACCCAGCAACATAATGTGTTTGACGTCACCTTAGACTACTACAGTGAATGAGTTGAACGAACACAGAGTGGGTGGGGGACGGGCCTTACAACCCGATGAGCGCACTTTTAAAAAGCATCCCCAGTGGAGGTGTGGCAGTGGAGAGATGGTTCTGCATGAATAAAAAATGAGTGACCCACAATATGGTTCTATGTGAGGTGGCAAGTGGGGTGTCCAGTCCTCAACCATAGATCGCCATGGCCACCCAAGGCCACCCCCTGGCTCCGTCACTGTGTAAGAGATCAGGAACAAAATCCACAGTCCTCGTTTTGTGAAAAAATGTATTCAAAAGTTTCTTGGAAGCTATGCGTTTCAGCATCCTAAGTTAGTCAAATCAAATTGGTATCTTCCAAAGTTGCACTTATTTTAGTTTGAGATTCTCTCTTTGTGTTTCTCTAAAGGTTATTAAGGTTTTCACAAAAAAAAATAAACTTTAGAAAACCTTCAGGGAACATTCTAGAGACAATCTCTAAAGATTATATCTATAAAACTGATGGAGTTAGAATTTTATGATTGACAACATTACACCCTCAGAAATATATCATAAGCAGCTGGTGATTAGAGGGGGGATGAAGAGGGATGTCATCCCCTTTGTTAGCAAAATGAGTAAAATGCATCCCCCGTCCTAACCTGCCATCCCCCACCTGACAGCATAAAATTTAAAGGTGTATTTACTCGTTACTTTAATACACAGTTATAAAAAGACAGTTGTAATAGGGAGAAAAGGAAGATACTGGATAAAATGGGATTGTAGAATTAGAAATATCACATGTATGGTGTGGGAGTGGGGGGTCATCTCATCTCCTGGGCCATCTCTCCTGTTAAAAAAATAACAAATCACCTACTGATAATAAGTGTGTATTACGCAATCCATTACATACTGTTATTTACATCATTAAAAAAATCAACTGTTATTTATATATATTATTATTTTTGTAATTGTCATCTGTTCTTGCCCATTTTCTGTATAGCTGTGACATGTAAATGTGTGATTCATTTTGTCTGTTTTCACAGTTTCAGTGTGCAAACTATGTACAAGATGTCTAACACTTTAGGGCTCGAAATTTCGCAGAGCATGCAAAACAAAAACAACTGTATCAAGTGAAATAATGCAGTTTGCGTTTATCACAGCAGTATTGTACATTGTACATTTCTCATAATCACTGCAATAGCTTAAAATATTCATTATTATATACATTGAAACAAAAATCAATGTTAATTCATGAACAGTATTATGTTTTAAGTAGAGCAAACTGTTACTGGCTGTCAAATGCATACAGAACTCTTTCTAGTCCATGGAAACCCCAGTGTTTGGCTGCTGATATGGTGGAATTATACTAATAGGTGATCATTAAAAATTCATAGTCTCATAAAAAAATTTACTCCCAATAATTTTCTAGTTTAAGTTACATCCTTGCCAGCATTGACCAATGGCAAAGTTAATGTTTCCTTAATGATCTTATATGAGCAACCTAATGTAACTAATGTCTAAATTAAAATTGTGTTTTTGAAAATGTGGAATTTACATATGTGTCTGATATCCTAAACAGTAAAGCTGATGTCATGTCTTGGTTTTAGGAACAGAAACCCTAAATAACATTTAACTATTGTCTTTTTTCTTTTTAATTCAACACTACAGTCCTGGTTGAAAGGTTGAAATCAGAATATTTCATAAAATGTAATATGTTACCAAACACCAACAAATAAAAATGCTTTAATGTAGTATATAATACAGACATAAAATGTAGGCTTGCTAAAATTATTGGTGATTAATGAGTTTAAATTAGTTCCTCAAACAAAATAAAAAGACAAGACAAGAAGCTGCCTGAGAGCATCAGAAAGGCTATTATCAAAAATTAAATCCCTGTTTCAACAGTTCGTAATGTTATCAAGAAGTTCGACATTCATAAAATTGTTAAGACACTTCCAGGACATGGCACTAAGAAGAAACTCAATGAGAGAAGTCTGTGAAAGTTGATGTGGATTGTGGAAAAAACACCACACAAGATAGCTATAGAGCTTCAGGCTAACCTGGAGCAATCTGGAGTGATGGTTTCAGCCTGTACCATATGCCGCACACTAAACCAAGACGGGCCACATGGGCAAAACCCAGGGGGGACCACTATTTAAAGAAAGGCACAAAAAGGCAAGACTAATGTTTGCAAAAACCTTCATAGATAAGCCACAGTCTTTCTGGGATAATGTTCTGTGGACAGATGAAACCAGAGTAGAGTTCTTTGGGAATGCAGTGCATCAATTTGTTTATAGGTGATGAAATGAAGCCCATAAGGAAAAGAACACCCTACCTACAGTAAAACATGGTGGAGGTTCTATCATGCTGTGGGGCTGCTTTGCTGTCTCTGGTACTAGAGGCACTGAATGTATCAAAAATACATTAGAGCGAAATGTGTTATCCAGTGCCAGAAAACTAGGTTTGAGGTGAAGGTCTTGGGTTTTTCAGCAGGATAAAAACCCACAGCACACATCCAGCAGCACAAAAGAATGGTTGAAAAGGAAAAGATACTCAACTTTGAATTGTTTTTCAGTGAACCTTCCCTCTAAGGGGACAAATGGACCAGAACCATGCCAGCAAAATGCCCCCACAGCATAGCAGAGTCACTGGATCCTCTCAGTGAAGGTGTCAAGCTTCACGTCTGTCTGTCCAAGTCTGTTCACTTCCTGCACTGACATTCTCAGTTACCTGGGGAAGAGTTGCTCTTCTCTTTCTCATAACATATTGCTCTAATGCACAAGCATCACAGTCATCAAATGTGCGCTGTTGAAAACCGTCTCCAACCCTATTTATTGATGTCTTTCCCATAGATCTAAATGCAGATATCACTTTAGTCACTGTTCCTATTGAAACACTAGCCAGTTGAGCAGTTTTTGTGACTGAGGCTTCTGCCATCAGTGCTTCAACAATGAATCCTCTTTCAAAGTCACTTCAGTCTTTTCCTCTTGCCATCCTGATACAAATTAGAAACTACTGGGTCTAGTGAGCCCTTTTAAACATGTCACAGAGCATGATTGGATGTTATTTCCTTAATTGTACCATGAAGCGCACCTATGTGGAAGCATCTGCATTCGTCATGTTTCTCCACTCATTTATTCAGGTTTTTCTTTTCATTTGTCACCCGTCTGTATGTGTAAAGAAACAGAATTTTAAAATAGCCTGCACTGGAATGGATCTCGGGATGTATAAAATTGTGTTGTCTGCAAAAAGTGTAAATAGAGGTGTAAATAAAAGAGAACCAACTTATACTGATAGTTCTGTTGACACACAGGACAGCTGTGGGAAACAAAACTCCCCTCTACTTCATTTCATATCTTTGTATCTCCACAACTAACCACTTCAATTGTGCTCCCCTTTCTTCGCTTTCACTACTTCAGACTACATAGTTTTCACCCAAGTTTATAAATGTTTGTCAGAGAATGATATGTACACCTAACTAAGGAGCCCCCAACACGTCATATTGGGAACTCTTTTTTTCTTACTAACTTTACGGTCCCTAATAACTACTTTTGTGTTACCTGACTTTAAGTTTTGCATTCATATAGAGGCTGAGCTGTTTTATGATATTATGTGGTAGACCAAAGATTGTGACTACAGCCGCACAATCTGTATTACTGCAGGTCGATAGTTACCTATCTACCTGACTACCATACCTAAGACTTAAGATTTACAGAGCAAGTTAACCAGCTCTCTGCACTGTGTTATTAGGCTATTGCTGAGGCTGATTGAGACAGGCTGTAGCTGTGATGATGACTATATGGGATGATGCCGTCACTCTGGTTATGGCTGTAGCCATGGTTATCCTCTGGCTGTTATGATTCACATTAGTTTATAGTGGGTGTAACACTGACTACATGCAGGGGTTGTCTGTGTGCAGTGAAATGACATGTTTGTGCTGAGTGAGCACTGAATTGAAGTGACTGTATGCCTGAACTCCTGCAGTGTAGCTTGGCTTAATAATTTACTGTATTTTCACCATTATTCCATTAAACTGAGATCACCTTTCCTAATCATTGTAATTATTCCTGTCAAATTTATTGCATTTGATCCATTATACATATTTGCCTATATTCTGATTTCAGTTATTAATTATGGTAACCCACTATTACTAGTAGTGCTAGTATTTGCAGCAGCCGGGGTATGGGCACTAATTGAGAGCGTGACTGCTGAAGCGGAGGAAGATGGGAATCTTCCAACTCTGCTAGGAGCCGTCGACGTCCCCACTGGACGAAGTTGCAGGGAAAGGGACGCCTGGCGGGGTCAAGTGGCTCTACGCCACCAAGACAGACAGTAGGTGAATAAAGGCGAGAAATTAATGGATGGCTAAGCTGATGAAGACAGTTGTCACACAGTTGAAGTGTATGGAAATTGATCTTTTTTAGAGGTCTGTATATTCAAAGTATGTTGAAAAGATGTCTTCTCTGATATGATATTGAGCTAAACAGGAAGGAGGATGAGGATGAAAGACAGGATGTGCAGAAAAAAAGGAAAGTAGTGCCTATCTTTTATAGTAGGTAGGCAGTACATTAAAAAGGGGTGATTGGCGAGAGTCCATGTTAATCTGTGTTTTGGGAATGTTTTATATGCTTAGGAATGGTGATTATTTTGAACATAAGTATACAGTACATAGTATAAGTATATGGACAGTGACACAATTTTCTTAATTTTGTCTCTGTACACCACCACAATGGATTTGAAACAATGCCATCAAGATGTTATTGAAGTGTTAACTTTCAGCTTTAAAGAACAGAAAGGCCAGATTAGCCTATCACAGAAAACATCTAATAAAGCTTGCCGAGTTCAGGAACAGGATTCTTTAAACAAATGAAACCAAGAGTAATTCTTACAAGAATGATGGAAAGATAATTCTGCTATCATCCACATTAGTTGTCTTCTCTGGTCTTCCAGGACTTTTGGTGTTGTTGAGCTCACCAGTGCATTCCTTCTTTTTGAGAATGTACCAAATTGTTGATTTGGCCTCTCCTAAAGTTTCTACCATCTGTCTGATAGGTTTGTTTTGTTTTTTCAGCCTAATGATGGCCTCCTTCATTTGCATCGACACCTCTTTGGACCGCCCATTGAGAGATCCCATGAACAGCTACCAAATGCAAATTCAACACTTGGAATCAGTTCCAGACCTTTTTGGATTTGTCATGAAATAATGAGGGAACAGGCCACACCTGGCCATGAAACTAATCAGTTCTCAATTGTCCAATTACTTTTGAGCCCCTGAAAATGAGAGTCTATGTATAAAAATGGCTGTAAGTCCTAAACGGTTAATGCAATATTTTTGTTAAACCCTCTTGAATTAAAGCTGAAAGTCTAGTCTTCAATCACATCTCGATGCTTTTGTTTAAGATCCATTGTCATGGTGTACAGATGCAAAATTCTAAAAATTGTGACACTGTACAAATACTTATGTACCTAAGGGTAGGTGTCATTGCTTGTTTATAATTTAGAGCTGAGTTCTCGTGTACCACCAAGTGGGATGCAGACTCCTGCAGTAGCCACACAAGCGTCACTGCAGGCAGTAACAGCACAGCCCCCAGTAAAGGCAGCGGCAACATTAGCACGAGAGCCCTAAGAAGTGACAGAGGCAGGTTTGCTGATTTGTTGGACTTTGGAACAATTTGCCCACTTGAGGACAATTTCCATTCATATTTGTGTCAGATAAGTCGCTAGGGTGTGAGATTTGTAAAGATCTTGGTTCATCAGAGATTTTAACGTCATGGTCCTATAAACATACAATTTCTGCTGAGTGGCAAAATTGCGAAGTTTCTCCATATGGAAACACAAAAGAAAAACAGATGAAATCGAAGGGAAAAAAGCTGCATGACTACAAAATATCACAAAGTCACAAATTAGCAGAGTTCGAAAACAAGCAAAAAATTCCATTAGATGTCAGCACAGCAGGAACTACTAACCACCAAGGAAAAGGTTTTAAGGATAGCATGCTACATTGCTAAAAACAAACACCCATACACTGACTAACCAGCCCTCATAGACTTGCAATGCCTTAATGGACTTTATATATGAAAAAGTCCTTCATAGTAGTGTTACATGCACAGACACTATGTATTTCATTTCAAAAGAAAAGAAACAAGCACTGATGGCAAGCATCAAGCGTATAAGACCCAAAGTGTCCATTCTGAGTGAAGTAAGCACAACACTTAATGAGTAGTCAAGATGTCTGGTTTAGTTGTATATATTAGAGCATCTATGGGGGTTTCAGACTCACTTAAATTATCATGGGTGTAACTGAATTGGAGCAGACAACAGCATATTCATTGCTTAAGTGCCTCATGCATTTTGCTCAGATGGTGTATCAGTGATGTTGGGTAAAAAGTCAGGGATTTTTAGGTAAAAGCCAAATATACAGATATAGTTGGCTGGCCCTGTTGGAATCACAGGTCAGGAGATTATGTAAAGGTGTGTGTAGAGACATTGAACTTTATTAGTTTTTTTTAGATAAGCTGTGTTGTCTGTATAATGAATCTCCTAAAAATCTCAAAGAGCTGGATTAAGCAGCACCCACACTTGGCACAGAATTGCATGAGATAGTGTTAAACATTAGATGGGTAACTTCTTCCCACAGAACTGTTAAAGCAGTCTGGAACATGTACAGTGCTTTGCACCAATACTTGTCATGTACTAGTAAAGATGCAACAAGGACCTCTGCTGAGAGGTGCATTTACGAAGGGCTCTCAGCAAAACTGGTCTCTGCAGATTTTAATAAAAAGCTAAGATATTTTCAGCAATGAAGGAGAGTCCTGGGCCACACTAGTCAAGTTGTCGAGAATGATAATTTTAAAGGGGTATTAAAAAAGAGACCAAACAAAAAATAATTTGCACCTGAGAAGGTCTTTGATGCATTGAATAGGATGCTCTCAAGGATGGTCCCAGAGGATGAACATGAACTTTTTGAAAAGTTAAATGTGCTTTCAGCCATGACCTGACCAGTGCTACTACTGCTCTATGGAGAGCTTGACGTAAGAGAACTCTATGACCTTTTTAAAATAAGTGACTCCAGTGTAAAGCAAGGAGCAAGGTGCAAAATCCAGATATGCCACCCAGAGAGGGACTGTTGAAATGAAGACAAGCAGCTGATGCTTTGGCTATAAGCATGTAGTGGAAAAATACAGTATCAGGTCGCTCTGTATTTTCCACCGCAAAGCACAGCATCATCTCTCCACTTTGCGTTCAAATAAAAGTAGAGAATGTATCTTTTCTAATGTTTATTGACACAGTTGGTCCACCATTAGAGTTGTGGAACCCAATTAAATAGTATCTGGGAATGGGTTATGACCTGGAGGCCAGCAGACCATCTAGCTTCTATAGAGAAACAAGTGACAAGTAAGACAAGTAAAATTGCTGCATTGTCAATAGCTTTGCAGTGTAGGGCTGAAATATGAAAGGAAGCTGAAATAAAGATGCTTTAAAAGATAATATGTTGGCCGGTTGGGCCAGCAACTTTAGCTTAACCTGAGCAAATGCAATGCAGACATAAGGCCCAGTCATGCCTCCAAGTATCACCTCTTTGCCTAGGTGAGGACAGGATTCAAGAATGCTTTAAAGGTGCACTAGGTCAGAGTGTGGAAAAATGTTCTGATATAAGTAGTAACTACAAGACAGACTAACTAGAGAAGACTTCCGGTAATGGTGGTGTGCTAGAAGGTCCACCACTGAACTTCATTAAAATCCTGTTATATACCTAATTTGTAACCACAAGAAGGCCAGTAACATCATTTCTTAAAGATTCCAATGTTGTCTGCACCAGGAAAATTGAATAAAGCTCGCACAAAGAGCGTGCAATCTAAAATATTAGACTTAAATTTGGCCAAGGACAGTGGGTAAGCTAAAGCTAACGTGACACCAGGTGTGACTGCTGAAAATGTCAAAGAAGAAGGAAGCTATCAAAGATCTGAAGGATGACCTTTCAAACAGATTTGATGGAGTTTTGGTTACAATTGAAGGATATAGAAATGTGTCTAAACACACAGGACAAAGTGGCTCTATTAACAGCAGTAAGAGCCGTATGTTTTTGCCCAAACTTGGCGGCAGGAGTGCACAAAAAGCAGAAGGAATTCAACTGTGTCAGACAGAAGCTCTGCAACAAGG
Organism: Xiphias gladius; assembly: GCF_016859285.1. NCBI lineage: Eukaryota > Metazoa > Chordata > Actinopteri > Istiophoriformes > Xiphiidae > Xiphias > Xiphias gladius. The sequence goes on along the minus strand of NC_053407.1, from coordinate 2,432,141 downwards.
GTAATAAAACACAGCATGCTCATCCCTGGCAGACTGCTGGTAACCTACAAGGACGGGACACAAACTTTCGGTACATTGACAGAAGCGGAGAGTATCATCATTTCGGCAAATTCATGAGGAGAATAGGAATGAACGAGTGTGGGGCTATGAAAACTACGACCTGACTCTTGTTTGATAACGAATAAATTAATTTCCACTTAACCAATATATGGTTACTGATGTGGGACTAGTAAGCGTTTTCCTTCTCTATCAGTACTATCTATCAGCAACAGGGCTCATGGGGCTAGCGGACTAGCAGCTAATGTCTTAGCATTACTCTATTCGTGGGCAAAGTAAACGTATTTGGGATCATTTAAATTCTGCTATGGGTGACACATAAACAAGTTAATCTTTTTATTTAGGGGGCTAAGACCTGTCAACTCAGTTTTGCTTGGGTTAGTAGAATCAACTGATTGATCAGGAATCGACCAGTATATGCCATAACATTAGCCTGTATCCCATAATGCTCTGCTCGAGCTTTGTTTACCTTCTGGGTCTAGACAATGGATGATTTATGTTCTTTATAGTTAATAAAAATGTGAATATCATTAGGTCTTTACACCTAAAACTTTGTGATGTTTTACTCACCTACTCAATTTGTTAGTTAGGTTTCTATTGTGTTATCAGTGGAGGGAGAATCTTACACTTAGGAAAGGTTAATCATTACAGCCTGACTACTCCTCACTCTGTTTCATTATTAGAGTGAACCGAGGGCGGGGGGGGGCTAAAGGGTTTTTATGGTTCATTTATTGAGAGATGTCATTTATTTCCTTTTTCTGGGGGTACATTATTGGCTACTAGTGTGAGAAATTCACGTATTAATAATTTTCTGAGATTAGGTTTGAAGCAAAGAATGGCTGCGGGACCTCTAATCTCTTTCCTTGAGGCACAAATTGACATACTGTATATTTTACAGTCAATACATCTGAAACTTCTGCAAACACCCTGTGGGAAGCTGTTAAAGCTTTTATTAGGGGGTAGATCATTAGTTTTACAAGTTATAAATCTTAAAAAGCTAAATAAAAATAAACAATGTCAAAATTTAAAATCTTGGAGATAAAACACTATCTAAATCCCTGTTCTAAACTTTCAAAAGTCAAACAATCTATCTTTGACCAAGGGGAAAAATCCGGGAAAATTCTGGCATGGTGCATAAAACAACTTAAAACCAAAAGAACTATCACAATCCTCATAAATCAAAATTATACTACTATCATAGGTTCACCTAAAATTAACAAGGCATTTAGAGAATATTATGAAAAACTGCATAGTCCCGAAAGAGATCGAGAATTATTACACCATAATCTATTTTTACGTAATCTTAATATCCCTAGTAGGTCAGAGGAAAGGAGGACTCTGGGGGAAAACGCGACCTTAGAAGACATCTCTGAGGAAATTAAAAGCATGAAATCTGAGAAAGAAATTTGAATCTAAATTAAAGACACCACTACTGGAAATGTGGACCACTTCTTTCTAAACCTGGAAAGTCAAAACAATAAATGTGAAAATCTGAGACCAATACGTCTTTTGAAGTTGGATTTGAAAATACTTAGCAAAATCCTAGCAAATGGGATTTGAGATTCTTCTACCAGTAATTATAAATGGAGACCAAAATGACCAAAACTCAAGAAGGGTCTTAAACATCTTACATGCCCAGAGAGAGGTACCAAATACAGCTTTCCTGCCATTAGATGCAGAGAAGCTTTTGACATGGTGGAAGGGGCATACCTGTTTGAACTGCTTGGTTGGCTTGGAGAAAATTTTTGTAAATGGGAGAAACTTTTATATAAAGAGCCATACGCATAAACAGTTACTAACAACAATCTATTCACACAAATTAAAATCAATAGAGGATTTAGATAGGGTTGCCCATTATCACCCTCTTATTTACATTTGCAATGGAGCATTTAGCAACAGCGGTAAGAAATTACACACTGTTTTCGGGCATACGTATACGTCAACTTGAACATCGCATAGCTCTGTATGCAGACGACGTGATCCCTTTTATTAAAGATTTGGGGTGAATCTGTTCCAGCTCTTATGGATCTCATTAACAGATTTGGCAATATCTCCGGTTACGAAATCAATAGCCATAGATCATCCATCTTGCTGTTTAATTGGGATGAGAGAGACAGCCATCCCAATAATGATGGTCACTTCAAAATAGTTAACAGTTTTACTTACTTAAGAATACAAATTATTATAAATTTAATTATTATAATAGATGTTATAACATCTATTTATGAGTCAGTTGATAGATGGCTATCGCTTCTAATATCCCGAATAGGTAGAATTAATATACCAAAAATAAATACTTTCCCCAAGCTATTATATCTTTTTCAGAGTATTCCCCTTGCCGCCTCCTCAAAACTTCTTTCCTAGACAAAAGAAACTATCAAATACCTTTATATGGAAAAATAGATGACTAAGACTTTGTTTGTCCCTGCTTTATTTACCTAATGACAAGGGAGGACCACATTGGCTAAACTTGTTGTGATATTACTGGGCAACTCAATCAGAACTATAAGGTTTTTTTACTAAACAGGAAATGCACCAGTATGGAAAGACCTTGGCTCTTGCTCTGTAAAGCTCCATCTGCTGGCATAGATACAGTGTATTCTGATAATCCTTAAAACCTTAAAAAAAAGGGGATTGAACCCCATAGTGAGAAACATGATTTTTGTATCGTATGAGGTACAAAAATACTTGAAGGAAACACCTGCTCTCCTTTGGTATATTCCAATTTGGGGTAATAATTATCTTGTGCCATGTAGGGCTTATGGGGGTTTTTAAACTATGGGTAATAAGACAAATGAATGACATTCTCGGTCATGAGGATAATATTAAAACATCTGAAGAACTTACAGTCAAGTACAATGTCCTTTGTAAACATTTTTTAATATTTACACCTCAGGATATCTAATCAAAAACAATCCATTGCCAACCTTACACGAACACACGTAAGTAACAGAATCTTAGCATCTTCTCTCTGTTCACTTATGTACTTGATGTTCAGATGGATGACAAATTAAAGGAAAAACCTGAATAAATGTGTGAAGAAACATGACGAATGCAGATGCACAGGTGCGCTTCATGGGTCAATTAAAGAATTAACATCCAATCATAGTCTGTGGCATGTTTAAAAAGGCTCACCAGACCCAGTAGTTTCTGATTTTGTATAAGGATGGCAGGAGGAAAAGACTGAAGTGACTTTGAAAGAGGATTCATTGGAGCACCATTGGCAGAAGCATCAGTCACAAAAACTGCTCAACTGGCTAGTGTTTCAATAGGCACAGTGACTAAAGTGATATCTGCATTTAGATCTATGGGAAAGACTCAGTAAATAGGGTCAGAAATGTGGTTGACAGCACACATTTTATGACCATGATGCTTGTGGATTTGTGTGATATGTAAGGAAAAACCACCAAGAGAACAGTACAGGCCTAAATGCTTGACCCCTACAGTGAGGGGATAACAGTCTGTTATGCTGTGGGAGGCATTTTTTTGGCATGGTTTGGGTCCACTTGTCCCATTAGAGGGAAGGGTCACTGCAAACCAAATCAAAAACATTTCTATCCTGATGGGAGTGGTCTCTTCCAGGATGACAATACCCCATCCATAGGGCATGAGTGGTCACTGAATCATTGATGTGTATGAAAACAATGTGAGTCATATGCTATGGCCTTCACAGTCACCAGATCTCAACCCAACTGAACACCTGTGGGGATTTTTGGACTGATGTGTTAGGCAGTGCTCTCCACCACCATCATCGTCAAAGAACCAGATGAAGGAATATCTTTTGGAAGAATGGTGTTCATCCCTTCAGTCGTGTTGCAGAAACCTGAAGAATCGATGCCAAGGTGCATTGGAGCTGTTCTGTTGGCATGTGGTGGCCCAACACCTTACTGAGACACTACGTCTCAACCACTACTGGATTGACTACCATAAAATTTGGTACACACATAATGGTCCCCTCAGGATGGATTGTAACCACTATGATACTTTGATTTTCATACAGCACCAAATTTAATTTGTCCAAGACTTTGGTTTGTGGTCAAATACCTGCAAAATTAATGAAGTTCCCATCAGCCTCAGTTGTACTTTATGTTAAGTGCTAGTTAGCCAATTTGAGAATGCTAACCCTCTAAACTAAGACGGTGAACATAATAAACACTGTATCTTCTAAACATTATGTTGGCATTGTCATTGTGAGCATGTTAGCATGCTGACGTTAGCATTTTGCTCAAGCAGCTTTAGAGCTGCTAGCATGTCTGTAGATTCTTAGCCTTGTTCAAATTTGGTTGGCATTTGTACCGAACACGTACTATTAAAACCAAGGGAACTCCTTTAGGTACCTAATTAAATAGTTTGTGAGAAGGTAATGCTTTTGGCTGTATCACAATGAAAACTTGGAAGTTTCCAGGTCTTGTGCTTTATCATTTGCTGTTTTGGTGGATTAACTAAACAAAACTCTTTAGTTTAAATGAAATAACTGTTCATACTGAATGACTTATTTGGGTTAATGTAAACCCTGATGTCACATCTGATGTCACATCAAGCTAATTCTTCTTCAAAAAAAAACATTAACAGCTCAAGATTGAAATCTCATTTATTTTAGTTATGTACAGAATAACTAAAATTGAATTTCACAATTAACAGGAAAATAAAAAATAAAATCATGTCTCATTTCTCTAGCCTTTTTAACAGAGGTGTCCCAGTTCATGGTAACAGCCCCCTGTCCCTCATATACAGACACACACATGCACTCAGTTCGTATCATACACTGCCTCTCTCTCTCTTTCTCTCTCATACTCTCTGTCTCTCTCTCTAACTCCCTCTTGTTACTTTAAAATGGTAAAAAAAATTATTTCTCTCTGGTAGATACTGTATGTTATACTGCATTTGCGGGTAGCTGTGCTGTAATCTTGAGTCGCTGCTGTTATTAAAACTATTCTGCTGTCTGGATTTGGTGCGTTTCTAAGCAGTGAGTTGAAATGTACGTGAGAGACTCTAGTCAAATATAATTCTCTGTATGTGCCATCCTGTCAAACACACAGACATACACACAATTTATATTCATATACACAATGGCAATAAGGTGAGCAACCACACACACACACACACACACACACACACACACACACACACACACACACACACACACACACACACACACACACACACACACACACACACACACACACACACACACACACACACATCTATGTTCTTGTGTCTCCATCTCTCAGCTCCAACTTTATCCCATGGTTCAATTCACAAACATGATTTTCCCCCAGGTGAGGGGCTATAGACAACAGGTGATTTCTCAGCCCTGTGATTAACAAATGCAAAATAATAATAACAAAAACTATCCCACTGAATTAAGGGTTCTCCTTCAGCCCTCTTGTGTCACATTCCTGCATCACTCCTGTCCAAATCCCTCCGTCTCCTCTATGGCGAACAGGAGTTTCTCTCGGAGTTGCTCCAGGCTTCTGTAGGGTGGCAGATCCAGACGATTGAAGCTGTGAGGAAGAGTCAAACAAGAGGAGACAGGCATGTCACTATTAGTCAGTCGTCTTTGGGATTGACAGAAGAATAACAACAGAACAGTCAGTGGTGTAAGCCATATTATCTAAAATCCGTTGTGGCTGCTGATAGTTAAGACATACTGGAGGTGAAATTCTGAAGTTACTGGCACCGGTGTCGGTTAAGCCACAGACCAATATGATTGGAATATTGTATTGTTCAGTATATTGGTTTGACATTAGCAATGTTGTCTGCCTTTAAGTAGTAAGTAGGCAACGTAAAAGCAGAGCAAATTTCATGGCTCTCAGTTATCTGAGTATTACTACTACAATAAAACATTGTGATCAGACTCTACACAAGCACAAGATTCACAATAAACAATGGAGCATGTAAGCATGAGTTACTGTTTGGAACTTAATCTCATCCATTTGATATCAGCTTCACTGTTTACACTCTCCTACACCCATATCAGAGCTGGATTAAGTTACTGCTAATGCACTATAATGATGAGTCAAGGTTGAAGGCTGAAATCAATAAAATTCTACAAAAATTCTCACACCAGTTACAGATATGTAGATTTTTTTGGTCAGTTCAAAGCTATCAGTGTAGAAAAAGAGGTTGACAGTCAAACATTAGTTTGATGAAGAAAGCTATGTTAAGTAACAGATTCACATTAATTGATTCATTTATGCACAAACAGATAAACAGGTTTACTAACTGAGCACTGAAATTCATGCTTGACTTTCGGGAATAGTATGTGTAACAAAATCTAAACATCAAAGTGAACTTGCTAGCTTTGTGGAGCTTTCAGTCCCATCTTACAGTCTTCCCGCTTGACTATTAAGTGGACATTTCAGCTTAGAACATTTTATTACACAATGTAACAGATGAGGTTGAAGCTTACCATGTGTGGCTTCTTGGAAGCCAAGTCTCCTTCCCCACCTTGTCTATGCAGAACTTCTGGGGACCGTTACTTCCTGCAGGGGTAAAAAAAAAAAAAAAAAAAAAAAAAAAGGTATATGTTGATGTTTCTTTTTTTTCTTTTTTTAAAACTAATTTTAACCATGAATTTAAATACCTTAATTCCTAATGATGTGCATTTCAACAGCACTTATTCCCTCAGTAAAACAGAGTCATACTCACCACTTTACTGCTTTTCTCTGTTTAACAGAAATACTGATTTCATCCACTATTAATCCCAGTTTTCCACTTTTGTTTTTCTGCCTGATATTAAGCTGCTGTTGATTAAACTCAACATTTCCTGTGGTATTTTCACATTAAGATCTTACCAATAATGGGAAGACTAGGATACATTAAATGTTAAAAATCTACTAAAAGTGTTGATAGCTTAACACTGATTGTAAAAACGGACAAGTGAAAGAACTTTAATTACTGGTGAATGAAAACAATACATCCATGAAAGAAAAGAAACAGAGAAGCAGACTGTGGGTATGACATGACTATGTTGTTGTACTTGTGTCAAATATCCTTATATCAGAAACTTTCTAAGGAAAATTACAGTTAATAGTTATGAATGTGGAGTGGTGTGAATCAGTGTTGTGTACCTATGAGCTCAGCAAAGCCTCCGACAGGCAACCGACAGGTTCCTGTCACAAACTGAAGCAGACGGATTCTCTTCTCATTGTCCATCTCTTTCACCACCTGCAGGAACATAACTAAATCAACCTCTGGACACAGTCCTATCAGTCCACACGTGTTCTCACATGGAACAGGTACTTCATCATAGCAGATGTGTGTTTAGATCAAGGCTTCTATATCTTCTAACATTGTGCTGTGTGTTCACTGTACCATATTGTGTCTGTACCTGCCAGAACCAGTGGATCTGCTTGCTGTTCTTGGTGTAATGTCTGTAGATGGTGTTCTTCTGCCAGTTGGCCATATCGATCTCCTGCATCCCACACAGCATCAGCTGCAACAAAACAGAGGAAAGACATTTAAAGTCCAGTGAATGCATCTGCACACCTTAATCCTTTATATTTTTATTAGTCTGACACATCAGCAGGTAAAGCACAACAGAGGACAGGACAGTGTTAACACACTGTCACCGCATGTCCCAGACAAATTTAATTCAATGTCTCTGTTAGGCTGAGTTTCTGCTGCAACACGGACTCCTTTAGATGAAAGCTCAGCTGCAGCAGGAGTCAAGAAGAAAAGAGCAATTCAATATTATTGAACTAATCTGTAATGAAAAGTTTAGTAATGTAATGAATAGTTTAATAATGAATTTTATTAACTAGATCACTACCCTGCTGCAGTCTGTCAGCCCCCCATTCCTCCTCACCTCTAGCTCCTTCTCATCAAAGTAGCGAAGCCACTCCAGGGGAACCACCTCGTTGAAGCCATCCAGGAAGGCTTTGGTCTGCTCCTCCACCCCGCGGGTGAACCTCCAGTCTGTCAGCAGGCTGAGGGAAGGATGAGTGGTTGATTTTTATGGATGCTCTCCATCTGTTTTTCCCTGAGATTTATTGTTGATGAAGTTGCATTTTTGCAAGTTTTATTCTTCTCTGTCCATTCATCTATCAAGGCTTTCACTGCTTTTGTTAACATACCTGATGTACTCTTCCTTGTTTTCCTCCGTGACCAGCTCATTCTCTCCGTCATCCTTTAGCTGGTGAGTGGAAACTTTCCCAAGGATCTCCATGTCTTGTGCAAAATACAGCTCCACACCACACTCCTCCAGGTTGTTCTCTCTGGACACACACAGGAACGCACACATTATAGTGCCAAACTTTACATATGCTCATTCTCAAGCACTGACCCCAAAGTGTATTTTTGAGGGCTTTCACTGACAGTTAACTGTTCCTGTTCAGTTATTTCTTTCAATTAAACACCAAATAGAGTTATTAAAAAAGTCTGAACAAGAAATGAGGCCTGTAAAAATGTCCTTACTGGTTATTTTCCTCCACCTTCTACCCTTGTGAGCATAAAACACACACACAGACACACATGCACGCACACGCACGCACACACACACACACGCACACACACACGCACACACACACATTGAGAGATCTGTTGTTATCCGCTACTTACTTGACCCACATGATGGAGTTATAGAACTCAGGGTCTATGGACTCCAGGTCTTTGAGCGTGGGTTTCTTGTCGAGCATTCGCTTGTAGAATGGCAATGTGAAGCCGGTGTCAATGAACTTTCCATGGTACAAAGCCTGCAGGGAGGATTTGTTGCATTAGAAACCACAATAAGGAATGTCACCTGTGGTTCACTGCCTAAATTCAGAAAGATAAACAGTTAGGTACATAAGTATTTGGTGACACAATTTTTTAAATTTTTGCCTCTGTACGCCACCACAATGGATTTGAAATAAAGAAATTACCATGACCTTTCAGCTTTAATTCAAGAGGGCTTAACAAAAACATTGCATTAACCATTTAGGAATTACAGCCATTTTTATACATACTCCCTAATTTTCAGAGGCTCAAAAGTAATTGGACAATTGACTGACAATCAGTTTCATGGCCAGGTGTGGCCTGTTCCTTCATTATTTCATTACAAATTAAGCAGATACAACGTCTGGAGTTGATTCCAAGTGTTACATTTGCACTTGATAGCTGTTGGAACTTTCAATAGGGAGAGGCCAGATCAAGAATTTGGTACATTCTTAAAAAGAAAGAATGCTCTGGTGAGCTCAGCAACACCAAAAGACCTGGAAGACCATGGAAGACAACTAATGTGGATGATCACAGAATTCTTTCCTCGGTGAAGAAAAACCTTTCACAAGATCCAGCCAGGTCAAGAAAACACTCCAGGAGGTAGGCGTAAGATTATCAAAGTCTACAATCTAGAGATGCGTTCATGAATTTAAAAACAGAGGGTTTACCACAAGGTGCAAACATCTGGTAACACTCAAGGATAGAAAGGCCAGATTAGACTTTGCCAGAAAACATCTAAAAAAACCTTCCCAGTACAGGAACAAGATTCTTTGGACATATGAAACCAAGATTAACTTGTACAAGAATGATGGGGAGAGAAGAGTATGGAGAAGGAAAGGAATGAATCAGGATCCAAAGAAAACCACATCATCTGTCAAACATGGTGGAGGCAGTGTTATAGCATGGGCATGTATGGCTGCTAATGGAACTGGGTCACTGTTGTTTATTGATGATGTGCCCGCTGATAGAAGTAGCAGGATGAATTCTGAAGTGCATAGGGCTGTACTATCTGTTCACATTCAGCCAAATACTGCAAAACCAAATATACTGTGAAAGCAACCCAACAGCTTCTCAAGGCAAAGAAATTAAATATTCTTCAATGGCCAAGCCAGTCACCTGATCTCAACTGAGGATGCTTTTCACTCAATGAAGACAACACTGAGGGCAGAAAGACCTATAAACAAGCAGCAACTGAGGGTGGCTGCAGTAAAGGCCTCAGCCTTTTCAGCATTTGGTGATGTCCATGGGTTCTAGACTCCAGGCAGTCATTGACTGCAACATTTTCATCCAAGTATAAAAAATATATATAAATGTATATATATACAGTTGATGCAGGTTAGAATCAGGTTTAGGTTGGGGTTAGGCATTCAGTTGTGATGGTTAACATTAGGGTAAGGAGCTAGGGAATGCATTATGTCAATGCATAATGCATTATGTCCTTACACTACAGTAAAACTGACGTGTGTATGTGTGTGTGTGCCTTCACAGAGAGGAAGAGCGAGTAGTCTCAGCCAGATGGAGCTGTTTAATGTAAAAAACCACAGAGAGCTCAGAGTTGCGATTAGCCAAGAGCAACACAGACGCCCACTCACTGATTTGGTCACAGTCTGTTCTCTCCTACTGTATCCTGACTGACCATGTGTCTGTCTCAAAGCCAGTGATACACGCACACAAACAGGAAGATTTATAGACAGAGCAGAAGGTATCAGTGGAAAATGAGGGGTAAAGATGGAAAGTAAAAAGTTAAACAAAATAGAGAGAGAGAGAGAGAGAGAAAAAGAGACAGTAAGATGGTTCAGAGTTGGTAGAGACAAGCATCTTTATAAGCCAAGTCAGCAAAATACATTTTTGGACTAAATATAGGCAGCCGCTGGTGGGTGTGGGCTGGGTGCAGCAGTGAGGTCATGGTGTGGGTTAGGGGTGTCGTGGCTAGATGGAAGGACGGGTGGAGGGTGTCAGTTTTGGGACCTAAAGCTTTCTGGATTTTATCCCGGAAAGAAGACATTATAGTACATACTGAACATCATGTATATGCTGTAGATAATGAGGGTTATAAACTATGGGATTGTACACATCTTCAAAACAAAAAACGCCTGGTGAACAAGTGGTAAAGACCCGTATCACATAATTGCAGCCTCCCTGGTTCAAATCAAGCTGTGGAACTGTCACTATCAAGTATCAAGGCAAAATGCCCAAAAAATAACTGTAAAAATATAAGCCATGCCAATGGAGCAATTGAGTAAGAAAATACATATTTAACAGCAGCTCATAAATACGTCAGCACAGTCTGTGCTATTAAAAAAAAAAAAATCTCCAGATCCAGCTGTCATACAACAGCTATGTCTACTTGTACGTAATACAAATATAAAGTGGTTCTCCATAAGAACCTCCCCATTCACATTTCTGTTTCCATCTGATGGACTTATGTTAGTTTAATGTCTGCACATTGTCAGACTTTCTGTGCAGAATTCAACCTCAAACCTGAACTTACTAGGTTCATGATTTAGCATTGCACTCCTATAACATTGTCGGACTCATGATGAGCAGTTTAAATTAAAAAGGATAATAACTGATGCAGCAGAACCAGTTATCGAGTTATCTTTCTTATTCCACACAATCTTCTTTTCTCACAATGCAGTGGTATTCCTCAACACTTGTAAACACCACCTTTGTATTCCTGATGTATCGCAATCACGAGAATGGGACATATGGACGGATGACCCAAAAAGATAGGAGGTATAAAAATCTACAAAAACATGTGTTTTAATGAAATTGACACACCACTCTATAGAGCTAAACTGATTAGTTGATCAATTTGATCAACTGAAAATTAATCAGCAAGTATTTTGATAATCGACCAATTGTTTTAGTCATGTCTCAAGCCAATTATTCTCTAGTTCCAACTTCTCCAATGTGAGGTTTTGCTGTTTTTCCTGTTTTACATGATTACCAAGTGATTATCTTGGGGGACTGTTGGTCTGACAGAACAAAACATCTGAAATTCTGGTGGGGATTTTTCAGTATTTTACTGGTTCAGTAGGTCAAGCAATTAATCGATTAATTGAAAAATTATTGGCAGATAAAGCATTAATGGAAATACTTGTTGGTTAGAACCTTTCTTTTAACCAACTGATGATATTTAATGCCAGTTGTCAGTATCAATATAGTAAATAGTGTAATCTGTAATGCAAAAAGGAATTCAAATAGTGTTTTATTCTTATCAAAATGAAAAATGCAGTGAATGATGTAAATAACTAGAAAAGGCCATAATATGCTCTCTTAACGAAGGCCTTTGAAAGCTACACAACAGCTCCGTGAGTCAGGCAGCTTTCTGATATGTTAAAATCCACCTCCACCACATGTGAATGATTGGCTTTATTGTGTTCACACTGTTCTGCTTTATTTAAACTGCTATCCTCTTTTTACTAAGATGGTAGTGGAGTGTAGTTGAAAGGTGAACAGTAATCTGCTGGTCCGAAAGAAAGTGCCGCAGCTGGCATCAGTGTGGGAGACTTTCTAAATTGAAGTTTTTTGAGGAATGCTCTCAACTAACTGTTGAAATAAAGACATGGAGTTTCGAGTTGAGTTGAAGCAAGCTGAGGAAGAAAAAAGTTGTTTGTCCATTGAATTGTTTAAGAGTTGTACCTGTTAGTGTTTGCTAATAGTAGGTTAGGGTAGTTAGAAAGGTAATTTTTACAAATTGCTTTCGGTTTCACTAAAATGTGTTTGAGGCAGCATTTTCTGTTGCAAAAAAACAAAAATAACAGTGATGTGCGGTATGAAGGCTTATAAAAAACCAGCAAAACACAGCTGTTGCCTATTGCAGTTCAGCTTTAAAGACCTTGAACATTCCTGAAAGTAAATCTCAAGTCTGATTTTAATAAAACTTCACTTTTCAAAGTGAAGCTCACCATGGCAATGAAGCGTCCGATGAAGCGGAAGTATGTGAGGTGGTCGGGGTTGATGGAGGAGGCCGGGTTGATCTGCAGACAGTAGTTGTTCTTGCCGGCGTATTCAAACAGACAGTACATGGGGTTCAGGACCTCATGGGACAGCAGGAAGAACCACTCCCTGCAGAGGAAGAGGACAGAAGACATTTATGCAGAAGACAAAGATATTGTACTTTCTGAAGGTCTGAGAGCTTGAGAGATGACAGCCGGGATGTACTGTTATCATGTCAGGAATCGATCCATACACTCAGTCATTCTCCTTTTTAAAATAAAAAAGGCATTACGCTGGATAATTCTGAAATTTAACATGAAAGAACAATCAATTTTATCAAAGACTGGTTCAGTAGAGGAGTTAGTTTCATCTTTATGAGGAGAGACAAAGTGGCTGTTGGAAGCAAATAACACATGAACACATTTTTTGTTTCAGCAAGACATCTTATTGCAAATACTCACAAAACAATATTCACAGTGCATTCACTCCAAGGACAGAAAATGATCAATGAGCACAGTTTATAGAAAATGAAAAAACAAAACAACAAAAATGACAAAAAAGACACGACTGATAAGCATTTGAGCATTGTGGTAGATCAAATAGAGCCTAAGTGCAGCTGAGATTTGAAATTGACTCTGAATGCAGGCTCAGTTCAGACAAGATCTGTGACTGCAAACCAACTACTGCCCCCATGAGCCTAAGTGCAGCTGAGATTTGAAATTGACTCTGAATGCAGGCTCAGTTCAGACAAGATCTGTGACTGCAAACCAACTACTGCCCCCATGATCCTGCTCAACACCCACTGCTACAATTATTAGTATTATTATTGTTATTATTAGTGTTAGTATTATTACTATACATCTTTATGTGGAATCTGCATTTTGCTATGTTCTCTTTCTTCCCACTCTCTCTTGCCCTCTCTGCCCCCCCTTACCAACTAGTCGAGGCCGATGGCCGTCCACCATGAGCCGGGGTGTATTCAAAGTTTTACTTGTTAAAAGGGGGGGAAAGAGCAAGTATTTTATATTTTTCAGACAAGTATAAATCTAAGTACAACTCCAGTGAGATAGGATCTTGTTTATTTTCTGCATTCCTCTCATGTTTACACAACTGAAGATGATTTTCCAGTGTTGCCGTCACTTTATGATATATGTATTTGGTATTTTTCCTTCTTGTCTGTGGTTTATTTAATTAAATATTTTGACAGAAACAAATTTGATGACGTGGTTTTGGAAGAGGGTTCAACTGAGTCAAATCAAGCGTGAGAAGCTTAACTTTAGCCTGTTTTGATTCATTCCTGTTCATTCTGTCTAATTTAATAAAGCCAGCTTTAATGTTACTTCAAATGCAATTTTACAAATATTTCTACACCCTGAATTATATAATTTCTGAAGTGATTAATTCTTAAATAAATTGTGGTAAATAGAGTGTATGAGTCACACTTCTCATTAAAGGAATAGTTAGACATTTTTGCTTATTCACTCACTTGTTTCCTGTCAACCTAATAAGACGACAAGACTCATGGAAATCATTGCGCCCAGCCTAGAAATAGTTGCAGGATGTAAAACCATAATTTGTTGTTTTTATACTTTGTTTTTGTTTTGGATTAAGAAAACTATATATAACTTGTTAAATATTGCGCTTTAGAAGTCCTGATGGGTGGATTTCTTTAACCTTTAGACAGAGCTAGACTAGCCGTTTCCCCCGATTCCAGTCTTCATGCTAAGCTGATTATCTGATGGCATCCAGCTGTATATTAAACAGGTAGACATGTGATATGTACTTATCCTCTTGTCTAAAACTCAGCAAGAAAGCGAATAAGCATTTTTCTCAAAATGTGTAACTATTCCTTTAATGAGAATAAGACACTTGTCTCTTAAAGGTAGAGTAAAAGATTCTAATCCAGTACAGTGCATTTGTTGGATTCAGTGAATATCTCCTCTCGGTCTGCTAGCTGCCCGTTCTGTGTGTGTGCTGGGGAGAAAAAAAAAAAAAAAAAAAATCCAGTGTTTGTGGGCAGCCATGACTCTGTAAATGGGAAACAAACAAAGTGGCTCGGACCAACTATTCACCCAACGGCAACAAGGGGCGTTTGTGTTCGTGCACAGGACAAGGGAAAGAAGAAGAGAAGAGGGGAGATGGGATAGCGCCAATTTAAAGATTTCTAGGGTCTACCCTTCCGTCGCTACCTGACCGTGTGGAGTTTTGAACTGGATTGACTGGGATTGCAGACGACAGACCGGTGGCGACTTTAAGGCGAGTGGACGGAAGGAAGGTCTGCCGAAGAAGTGCGATGATCAGGCAAGGGTGAAGAGCCATGTTAATATCGGCGAGGCTTTCCAACGGTGGAGAAACCTCCGAGAGTTGAAAGGCATGAAGGCAGATGTGGAGGGTGCTCTTTTTCTTAACAGGTGTGTAAAACATTTTGCTATGTTTCAAAGAGCCAATAGGTCAGTATTGTCTTGTCCCGTTACCGATAGCTAATTCTGCTTTGCTCGGGAGCAGGTACTTGTGTCACATTTGTCTGTCTGGTTATATTAAATTACATGCCCATGGACATTCAGCTTACTTTCTAGTTTGCCAAGATATGGCGTTAGCGTGATGTTAGCTATAGTAGCAGGAGAGCTATGAGTATCGCTGTCTGGAGCTAGAGTGCTGGCTCTGGGAAACCGCCTCGTCCTCTCTGAACGCTAGCTTCGAAGCAGCAACTGTAGTGACAGTCTGCTCTCTCGTTGCTTGCTCTATATCATGGTATTTGTCCGTGAACGTGAAGGGTTTTAAAGCCAAAAAGATCTAAAAACATTTCTAGCACAGTTGAATTATTTGGATTGAGATGCATAATTCGAAATGCTATACCAGGTAATGTTACCTTCCTTGTTAGCTTAGCTACACACCTACGGTCCTCTCTTCTGTAACTATAGTTTTGTAAAAACAATCTAAAAAACTTACTATTGCTAGTTTTTACTGTCTTGTGTTTTGGATGCTGTGTTTGCGTGCATGTCATTTGTTTGATGACGTTTTATATTATAAGGTTTGTTTTGTTTTAGAGTTTCCACTTCCACGCCATGTAAGATGCTCTGGATTCTGCCATTGTGTCGCTGCCTTGGCAATGCGTGTCCATGAATTTTGGGTGTGGCGCTTCTGAAAGAGAACTGAAATAAGGGATGTATTTGTTTTGCTGTTGAGTTCAAATATCAACAGTCTTTCTCCAGGATCGCTTACTCTTCCTTTAATTTAAGGTTTCTTTAAATAGCAGTCTTGTCTAGAGGAGCTTTAGAAAATAAGAATTTTTATTAACCTTCTCTGGATAATGGTAAAAAATGATAATATCCAGTACATTAATAAATTTGCACACATCCTACAACCCAAATTTGACACATAATTTACATTTGATAATTTAGACAAGACATATATCATAAAGGATAAATACAACACGTTAGAATTTAAAAAAAAAAAAAAAAAAAAAGACAGACTGTGGAAAGATGCATGTTAGACGGAATGAGGGCCCACCACCACAACCAACTGCAGCACCAGAACCAAGTGCTCTCAAGGCCCTTGCCTTCCCCCTAGGGGTATATGGGAGGGGGGTATGGATGGACGGACGGACGCAGACACCTCCCAACATCCCGTCCGTGGTTCTACCCTGTGGTAGAACAGCATGATGTCACCTACCATAGGGTAAAACCACTGACGTGACACCGGAGACAGAGACACAATGCAAAACCAAACAGAAAAATGATAACACCGCCAACAGAAAAATAACAACATATATACAGAGAGAAAGACCTGCACACAGCAGATGCAGGGGGCAGCATGGATACATGTGATGGGTCGATGGAGGGATGAGAAAGGGGAAGGAGGACAGAAACGTTGCAAGGGGATAGGAGGTGTTGTATGTTTCAGGAAGCAACATTGAAAGGGGCATTAAGTCATTTACAATATGACCTCTGCTGGCAACCAGCGAGAATTTCATCCTCTCTCTCACATCTTTTTTCAGAGAATGGAAAGTTTTGAAAGCCAGCTATCTCAACACCTTGAGTTAAGTAAACTGTAATCCTCATTGCCCATTTTCTCTTAAGGATCTTTAAAAATTGTTTCAATCCTGTCTGGAACTGCAGTTAACACCAACTTAAAATCCAGTACCAGAGGAGGAGGAAGCTGGTGCAGAGATCTAGACGTGGCAGAAGAGGAAAAAAAAAAAACACACCTACACCATTAAAAAAAAATGATTTAAAAAAAAAAAATAAATAATAAAATAAAAAAAAATCAGTGGGTTAAATAACAATCCCCTACAAAACCACAGATAGAACCGCACAAAATGACAGAAAGTGAGGAGAGGAGAAGGGTGCGTTTTTTTCATTGTTGCTCTCACCTGGCGATGCCACCATAGTCCAGCCCCTCCTCTCCTCTCATAATAATGTAGAGTCTACGGCGAAGGTCGTATGGCTTCACATTCATGATCTGATGACAAAACATATGTTGTTAACAAATGCATTAATACATTATAACAGACATTTGATATTTTAGATAACCGAAGACGTGTATGAAGTGGAGTTAGATAACCTTTATTTTTACAAATAATTTCTCTGAATACAAAAGTGAGGGAATATTTTGCTTGACATTCTTTGTATGGACTCATTTGAGCCTGGTTTACAGATAGTTTAGTCAAAACAGGTCAAAGGAAATCAGAGGATTCTTACTTAAAATTGGAAACACATACTAATAAAATATGAAAATAATGCAAATCTATTTAAACATATAAAATGATTGTTGATGATTCTCATAAACCGGATTATTAGTCCACAACATTTTTTGTCCAACCATCTCTCCCTTTGCTAAGACACTGACACTAAATATATTTACCTCGCAAGTACTGTAACATAGCATTATCACATCTTTTAATCATTTTAATATTCTTTGCTTTATTTATTCAACATAAACTAAAATAATTATTATTTTTCAGCAAAACTGAGTATAAAGTCGAGTTTGCTTTATCCTGGAACAAGCACTTTTCCATTTTGGTGAACCATACTCTGAAAGTATTCATCATTCCACTTCATGAAGGTAATGTAGTTATATTTAAGTGTAGAACAGAGATCTGTGTTTTGTCCATCTCTGACCTGCTGAAAAGAGTCCTCAAACAGTGTCTGTCTGGACACTGAGATCTTCACATGGCTGGGCAAGGCATTTGACTAGACAGAGAAAAGGAAAAAGGGAAAAAAAAAAAAAAAAAAAATCAAGAAATTAATAGACAATTTTGTTAAACAGGTCTGAGTAAGTGAGAAACTCACTTATTCAAGTCTTCAATGTTCTCTAATTCTAGTCTTCAAAACTTTAAGTGGTTTGACACATATCCACTACCCATTAGTTATGGGTCTTTCAGTGTTCGGTTCACCCAAATTACAGAAAAAAAAAAAAACCTGTTCAAACTTACTGTACCTGTAGTGCTATCTAGCCACACAGATAGTTTTTGTTTTATTTGCTATACTTTGCCATATCTGCCTTTGATATTTCTGCCTCCAGCCCAATGCAGTGGGGGTGCACAAACTTTGGTTTATGGAGCTCAGTGCATTTATAATTCCATTTTAAAAAATTCAAAAGCAATGTGTCTTTTCAAAACAGTATCCCTGTTGCTGTGGATATTCCACAGAACTCACTGCCAACAGTTTTCATTTAAAACTACAACTACTACTATTATTTAAGAAATAGTTCAGGCAAACTTCTGTAAGTGCCATGCGAAGGCAACTGGATTTGTTTGAAGTTCTTGAAGACGTTTTGCCTTTCATCTTCAAGAACTTCAAGCAAGTCCAGTTGTCTTCGCATAACACTTACAGAATACTATGACCTGGATGACTGAGAATCATCACAGACAGTTCAGGCAAACATTTCATTGTGTTCTGTGCAGATTATCCAGATTATCAGGGACACTGTTAAGTAATAATAGACACTGCTTACATTTTATTTTTAAATGTGCTGTGAGCACAACAAATTAAATTCCATTTGTTTCCATTACACTGGGGTGGAGGCAGAAATCTTGGAGACAAATAACTCAAAACGTGGACATTATAGACAAAACTTTCTGCAAGTCCAGATAACACTACAAGTAAGTGTAAAAACATGTTTGGATGAACAGACCCAAACACCAGTAATACACATGAACACACAGATCAAAGTGAGGTGTGTGGACAAGGAAACGTTTATTGTGGCTGCAGAATCCACTTAACACTTACATGGCACAGGAAACGGAACTGGTGGTATTTCCACCTGAAGCTGCGGTCATAGGCGCCGGGTGAACCGCCCTGCCGAGATCTGCACACACACATTCACACACAAAGAGAGAAAGAAGAGAGGAACTTGGTCAATTTTTCACTGTTTAAGCAGAATCCACGGGGATCCCGGTTTAGTAATTCCACAGTTAATAATGTACAATATACAAAATGACAGCCTTGATGTCTTATGTTTCTGGCTCTTGACAGATCAGCTGATTAACAGAAACATGAATTGCGCCTTTAGGAAGCCCTGATGTTCCCTGCAGCGCATTTGGGCCAGAGACTCAGAGTAAATGTTAAATTCACACCAGCCATCTTGCTCTAAATAATGACTTGATGTATCTGGGTCTCAAAGAGGTGAGTGTGGGCTTGCAGCTGTGTTAGTATAAGCTCCACCAACCCACTGCACACACACTGGATATGTGCCTTGTCAGCACCGGAGAGACTGAGACGCAGAGAGAAAGAAAGAGAGAGTTAGACAGATAATAGGAGGAAAGGGAGGAGAGACTGAAATGGGGGAGAGAAGAAGAAGGAGGCCTCTAATGCGTCGGGTTTGTGCTCGCTGAGCTGCCAGGCACATCTTGGTTTGGGTTAGGAAATGGTGACCGCCACAGCAGAGTGCTGGCTGCAGACACACACTCTTACAGAATCCAGTGTAAAAACAGTGAAGGCTCTTTCAGAAGCCTTCCATGACCACCAGCCTAAAAATACATTCAAGTATTAGCATGAAAAGCAGCTTGCAGATGCACTCACTCACTCACTCACTCACACACACACACACACACACACACACACACACACACACACACACACACACACACACACACACACACACACACACACACACACACACACACACACACAACCACGCAATCTACAGCAGCGACCACACAAGCAAATACACACTTGCATGCTGAACATAAACACAGAAAGGCACAAACGCCAGTGCGCGCACACACACACACACACACACACACACACACACACACACACACACACACACACACACACACACACACACACACACACACACACACACCCACACACATGCTATTGCAGTCTGCAGTGGATCTGTTGTCACACATTACCACATTCTCCTGACTTTGTGGTGAGATTTGAGACTTCAAGGCAAGGCAGACATCCACAGGCTGAGGGGAAGAGGTGTTTGTGAGTGTGCAAGCTAGCATGAACATGTTGCTGTGATAAAATATGGCTTTTTGTTATTGTTAAGTATCTGTGGCGCTGAGTTTGATTGTCTGAAATACTTAAAAGACAGGCAAAGACATGAAAGGCAATAGATAGAACATGGCCTCAATAAAGATACTGAGAAAATTAAAAAGGATGATGTAGTTTAAATGAAGATACAGTTTGAACATTTTCATGATCCTTTTAGGTTTTGACAAAATGAGGGGATTGTTTAAATAATTATATGCAATACAGTTATGTCAAACCTAGGCCAAATCATTGTGTAATAATTACAAAATTGTAGAAGAAGTTGATTTAGTTCACTTTATAAGTGTTTTTGGATTTAAGATTATTTCCTGAGAATATCCTCAGTCTGTGATATACTTTAATGTTTTTAAAAAAAAGCAGGTTTGGGAGGAAGGGCTGCGAGAATATTTACCCTGACTCAAACCCGGGTCGGGGATCTTTAAAGGTGGTGGTGCGCGAGTTGTGGTCCACAAAATATCGGACTCCCTCGGCGGTGTACTTCATCTCCCAGCCCGGAGGCAGGGGGTGCTCCTTGATCATCCTGCAACAGGGAGAGGGCAGTGAGCACGATCCCAGCTGGAGGGGCCCGTCCTGGGGATGAAACTAACACACCTCCCCACCAACCTGTGGATCTAAAAGCCCTGGATGCTAAAACAAAACCTGTGCTGGCCATGCCATGGTGGAGTTTGCTCCTTTGAGGATTCTAAAGGCATGTTTGACTTATTTAGGCTGCTTCAAATCAGTGGAGACCCAACCCGCATAAATTCTAAAGGGCCCTCACTAGTGGGGCCAACAGCAGGAGAAGCCCATTAGAATTTTATTTTATTATAAGAGTAGTGACTCACAGCAATATTGTTAATGTGTCCAAGATTTCTTTGTTTCACCCTAGCTGCAGTTTTTGAACTAAGCATCAGTTTTTCTAAAAAATACTCAACAATCTTCGAAAAATCCAGAAGGTCATTTAACAACACTTAGTGCAGTTCTGAAGGTATTTCCTGAATCCTGATAGACTCTTCTAACAATTTGGATGAAAAGAAAAAAAAAAAAATCGGGTGAACCAATGTGTTATTTTTGCATGAAATATAAAATAATAGAAAGTAACATATAATATAGGGTACACAGTGGTTCAGTGGTAAGCGCTGTCGCCTCACAGCACGAAGGGTTCGAACCTGGGGCCCCTCTATCTGGATTTTGTATGGGGTTCACGTTTTACAAATAAGGCAAGGACATATGTCAATTATGGCAACCATCTTTGTTTGGATAAGGAAAAAGAGGCACAACTTGGCGAATGGGATAAAAAATGTCTGTTTTTTTTTTATTTTTTAAACTTTTAATATTTTTCATCCTGATGGTTTGATGAGTCTTTGAGAATTCTGGAAACAACTTCAGTACAGCAGTAAGCGTTGTACAACCGCCTTCTAGGTTTGTAACAGGTCCTTATACTTCACTCTGTGACTTAAATGTGATGTTAATAGATGTGTGGGGCTAGTAACCACATCTCCATCTTGTTCCTATGAGGTCATATAGAGATGAAGATACCCTGCACATTCAAGACTCTGACCATAAAAAAGGATAGAAGATTCAAGTCTCAAATGTGTGAAATTTGCTTCATACCAACCAACTGGCTGACAAAGTGTTAGAGGTTCAATTGAATGAGTGAGGTGAAAAGAAGTAATTTTAAGAGCTCAGGGGGTGTTTAAATGTAAAAGAAATAGAGGGCAATGTCAGAACAATGATCGAATGAGCAGAAGATATATATATATATATATATATATTCATTTCTGATATATATTCATTTCCGATTCATTTCTGATTGTTTAGAGTTTGTGGAGGAGAGAGATGAATTACAGTACAACTAGGGTTCCCAAACAAGCAGAAGTTGAAGCTAATTTTCTTTTGCCAAAGCGTGTTTTTTTAGCTCAGAACAGTAACTCACTAATTTTTAAATTTCCCTAGGCTGCTTCAGAGATTGTGTCCAATTTTTTCTCCTTTGGGAAATTCTATAATATTCCAAGACATTCCTTATCGGTGGGAAACATGTTTATATCTGATTATATCGTTATGTAGGACTCAGTCATAGTAAACTGTGTATGATTATTTTACCTGCTTCTGCACAAGCAAACACCCAAAGCAACGTACCATCTAACAAGCAGGCACATGCACACACACACACGCGCACATGCGCAGACACACACACACACTCACACACACACACACACACACACACACACACACACACACACTCGCACACAAGTGCTTTTGCTAGCTCATCTTCTCACCCTTGGGTCCGCGGATCATCCCACTGCGTGGTACGTGTGTTGTGGTTGACGAAGTACACTCTGCCATTGTCCTGACGCTTTTCTGTAGACACAAACAGAACACAACGCCATGTTGAGAAGCAAGTTCTACTTCATTTGTGATACTCAAAGTGGGAGGATCTTAAAAAACTTGCGATAAGCTCCACAATAAATAGAGAGGGATCAAAGGGATCACGAGTATGTCTGACAACTTGACTCTCTCTCCCTTAGATTGAAGAGGAAAAAAAAAAAAAAAAAAAAAATCACACCACCATGATAGAAAACCAGCGAGTCTGTGTGGTATTTCACTATGGCTTGATCCAAATACCTCACCGGGGTAAACCTAAGTGTGTGTGGATTTAGGGTTGTGGTGGGGGGTGTTTGAAAGTTATACGGACCACATTGTTGGGAGGAAATGTGAAACAAGGAGCCAAGATTTCATTTAAAAAAAAGTAACAAATATTTGAGCAACTGCATAGGAAGCACTTTAAACAGAATTAAAATGTATCAAAGTGTGCAAAATGTTGTATAAGTGTGTGTGTGTGTGTGTGTGTGCGTGTGTGTACGGTAGGCCACTGGTCTCTAGAGAGAGTAGCTGGTGCCCCATCCTCCTCCCTCCATTGCTCTGACATATTTTTCTCATTAACAGGAGTGTGTGGAGGGCCCAGAAACAGTAGTGCTCACATTGCAACTCTTACTAGCTTTCTCCTTGACTCACTCCACCCCCACTTTACCATCGAGTCCCCCCCCCCTTCATTCGCCACTGTCTCTTTTCCTTCTCTTCCATCTTTCCATTTTTTTCTGCCCTCTTTCTCTTTTTGAATATGAGCCTGTAAAAAGCGAGGGAAACAACCCCAGATGAAAAAATGAAAAAGTGCCCCAGTGAAACAAATCTGAGCCAGTGATATAACTTGAGGTTTTTGTCTTGAGGTACTGCAACATGTTGAAAAGGCATCATGAGCAAGGAGGGTTCTTAGAGAGAACATGGCTCTGTGATGAAGTCTGTGAAAACTTGGTGGGATGGGAGCTGCCAGCAGTGTTCGTTTATGAATGAATGTGTGTGACATAATTCTGCATGGATCTGATTACATTACTCATTTGGGAAAATGTTGGATGATGAATGGTGCCATCAATAATGCAGCCTCTATAATTTGTGAACATTAGAGTAAAGGGACTGTGTACAGTGATGACTATAAGCGAAGTATTGAAAAAAAACCAAGAGACACTTTATCCACATTTTCTAATCAATCAATCAATCAATCAACAAGTGATCTGCTCACTGTGGACTTCAAGGAACAGCCTCAAGCAAGTAACAAAAGCCACAGAACCAACATTGTTTCTAATCTTGCATATAGGCTCACCATCATCAACAATGTGCACAGGGTTCTGTTAGAAGAATACAACACTGTCCTGCTGTAAACATTTTACACTTCAGCCAAACCTCACTCCTTCACAGCTGCCTGCAGAACTGAAAAACACATTTTGATTGACTTAAACTGACTAAATCCAGAACCCAGTGTTTATATTCTGACAACCTGCAGTGCTTCACTGCTGACCACTAGCAAGACTCAACAAAAATACCTTCACAAGATTGGTCAAAGTTGCAGGTTTTGACTGAAAGTAGCTCAGACTCAAGAATCTAGTCCTCACTGACCTGATTTATTTCAACAACGGAAACCTCCAGCAGGTACCAAGGACGTTCAGACTGACAAAAATCTAGTCTGATAACAGAGAGCAAACCTTAGCACCTCTCACTGAGACTATCCATGCCTGGAGTATATGTACAAGCAGTGAGTTAGGTAAACTTACCCCATCCAGGAGGCAGCGGGCCCAGAGGGTCATTTTCCACCAGAGCACCAGACGGCTGAGGGAGAAACAGAGAGACATAACAAATCCAGTTAGGACACCTTTCTGTCTCTCTTCTCTCTCCTTCCACCTCTCTGCTCAGCTATCTCGCAGTGTTTGTCCTTGTTGTACGGTGTATGTCATTCAATTTTTAACCGCTGCGTGAGGACGAGGAAAAGGACGGACAACTTTGGGGAAAAAACAACCCAAAAAAATGCAGAAAGGAGGGAGAACAGTTGAGGCTGCAGATGAGTATAAAAAAATAAAAAAGCCAGTAAAACTCACTCAGTTAAGGTGTCCCAAATTCTGGTAATCAAGATTAAGCATCAGACGTGTGAGTTAAAGTCTTTCACTAGACCTTGCTAACTCACGAAATCAGGATGATACCTGTGGGTAAGTCAGGCTGGTTGAAGTGAGTGTTCGTGTGTGTGTGTGTGTGTGTGTGTGTGTGTGTGTGTGTGTGCAAGTGTTAAGGGCAGAAAGGGGTGGGGTTGGCTCCTCTCTGATGCAGCAGTAAGGGGCGACTGAGGGAGCTGGCTGGCCGGCAGCTCGTATGCCTTCCAAAAACTACACGCTCAGTAGGAGGATAAAACAACAACGCTGTTCCAATGAGCTCACTGGCTGGATGCAAGTCCCACCCCCGTCTTCCCGCTCACCTCCTCAAATACAGCCCATATCCCACTCCTCCACCTCCCCCACCCCGGCCACCCTTCCCCAGCCCACCCTGAGGTCCTCCTCCTCTTTCTCTCTCTCTCTTCTAGTGCTGCTGTGAAAGTAGTCAGGGAAGTGCGATGTCTGAGGGAACTGAAGGAACATTCATGCTTGTTCCAGACTGGACACCAACCCGCCCCACCCACCCCGCCTCCTGATCCACTGCCCCAACCAACCCCAGACCTTACAAAAGGCACCTTTATTCAACCTGGGCCTGGAAACCACTGTGGGGTTTACTCAGCCTGCACTCATACACACACACACTGAAGAAAAAAAAAAAAAGACCAAGTGTGTGTGTGCCACAGTATGGAAAGTTTGTCAAACAGTCAGTCAATGTGTATGTTCTTATGGTGGAATACACAAACACAAACAAACATGAATTTATTAGCTTGAGTGGAAAAGTAGCTGAAAAGACGCTTGTTAGGAATTAGCGGCTGCTGATGGTTTTTCATGCTAAAAGATGTTTATCAAATGGTCCGGTTTTTGGTGTGTCGCAAACAACTTCAGCATCATTAACTATACCATCAAGCACAGTACTGGCACCTCTAACCCTGGCTACAGGTAGTGTTGTACTGGTGCTGTGAATAAAAACGTGCATACACTGTGAGCAATATTTGGTAATTGTAAAATGTCAAACAAACTGCAATATGGAAAAAAAAATTAAAAAATTATGCATTCAGAAAATCAGTTAAAATTTGTTTTGGTGGGTAAACTGAGAACCACTGTTTTCAAGATGAAATGTGGTGGACCTTCAATGGGTTTTTTCACTCAGGAAATAATCACCACAAAAGTGATGATTATTTCCTGAGAAGCCATAGAGTATCATCTACCAAATGTCAATGTCATTTTACACAGAATTTCCCAAAAAGAAATATGACTGTGCCCATTTAAAGTGGCTTTGTCATGGAAACTCTGAGGGAGTTGGGATGGAAAGGACTGGGTCTGTTGGAGGAGAGAGTGGGCACATAACAGGGTTAAAGTCTGTGTGTGTGTGTGTGTGTGTGTGTGTCGCTCCCATCGACAGCCAATCTATGCCCCTGCACCCCACCCTTTTGGGTTTTTTGTGACTAAAAAAGGTAAAAGGAGAATATAATGATATAAAGACATGATGACTTCATCCTGGCTCTGACCATTCAGCTCCTCAGCCGCTTCCAGACAGAGCGAGGCTGGAGGGAGGAAAAGAAAGAGAGACTGAGAAACAAGGGAGGGAGAGGGAGAGAGGGAAAAGCAGCATGTTGGCAGAAATGTGTGAAATAAAGGTTGGGTGTTATGGATCTGGAAGGAATACACCATAAAGGCCTGTTTCAAGGCCTGGCACCACAGTTGAAAATGGTGATTTCAGCTGGTGACTTTTAACATGTTACAACACTTTTAACACCACTGAGAATCCAGAAGACATACAAAAATTAGTAAAAAATAAATTATTAATTTATACAATTATAACTCTAGTCACATTTTGATGACTCGCCCCTTGTTTTCCACATCTACAGAAAGCAGAAAGGAAAAATCTGTGTACACAAGGAGAGAAAGTGAAAAACAGGAGTACAGTAAACTTGAGGTCAGTGAGTTCATCAGTCATTCAAACACTTCGAAAATGTGGTAGTTCAGCTATGCGTGTCTGTATGTAGCAAAACATTTTTTGTTTGAATAAGTTTGAAACTTATTATGTTTGATTCTCGTCTCACAGTGATGGAGTGATGGTCACTTGCCCAGTGTTCGTACCACAGTGCACATTTACAACTCCAAATCAGTATTTTCGTCAGAGAACATTTGCATCTTTCTACTTGAAGGCTTAAGATGGAGATCCACACACTAAATTTGACCTGGTACGTCAATAAAATTGCTGGTAAGTGACTGAGTTGTTTTTGAAGACACTTTTACAACGGTGTTAAAATCGCATCTCATGGTTTTGTAATGACACTGTGAGATGTGGTTGAAAGAAGTGCTGCAACTAACCATTATTTTCATTGCTGGTTAATTATTTTCCCTAGTAACTGATTGATTGTTTGCCTTATAAAATGTCTGAAAATAGTGTAGTTTCACACCTTCCTAAAGCCCAAGATGATGTGTTCAAATCACTTGCTTATTCCAATCAACATTCTAAGACCAAAATACTGTATATTCACTTTACCATCACAAAAGAAAAAGAAAAGCAGCAAAACCCAAATGTTTGTAACTTTTGCTCGCAAAATTGACAATAAAAAGAGTTGCCCATTCATTTTCTGTTGGCCGCCCAATTGATTAATCAATTATCTTAGAAAAATCGAGTATGTGAACCTTTGAATTGAACATACTGTTCCCGATGTCAAGAATGAACTTCTATGCTCAACTTTTATGGATATCTCTGTAAATGACTACCTATCTGAAAACAGTGTCAGCATCTGTTCCGCCATGCTAGCTCTCCCTTTTACACAGACAGTGATGATTCCACTCTGTGACTACCTCCGCTGCCTTTTTTAAGGGGGAACAACAATGCCCCCCCCATTCTGTGTTCGTACCTTTTACAACAGAATAGCAAGGCAGAATAAAGGAGCAACATTCCTACCTTAAACAGGCTGTGTGAAAGGGGCTAAAGATACTGCATGAGGTAAAAATGACAGGTGAGAGTGTTCTGAAAAACAAAGGACATTAGCTACTGTAGCTTGGCCCACTCACCACGTGGTCAGCAGTTGTAGCAGTGCCAGTGAATGTGACACACAGCTCATGGAAGCTTTTAAGGTACTTTAAAACCCTCAATGCCAGATTACCAAAATTTGTACTCCTTATTGGAGTCATAACTCAGTTATATCTCAATATGTCAACATGATACATATATTTTTAGATTCAGTGTGACATACACTCCCTGAGGATATGGTTACCTCTGATGTCCATTGCAAATAAACATCCATCCACTTAAAAATCATTAAAAAAAAGATTCCTTATGACTCAGAAAATCCAGTGATATTTGTCTGTATATCCAATTGTACACTATAAACAGGAACCGCTAATAGCTGATTTGGAATGGTTTTAAGGGTGTCAATTTGCCAAAATGTAAACGCATGTAGGCTAAACAAAAGGGCTCAGTTGTCATTTTTTTTTTTAAGGGGGGGGGGGGCCAATGTGTTGGTCTCTTAATGACTCCAACAGTAACAAGTAAACAAATTATATCTTGTTGGCCTATTGGAGTTGTTTGGAAAGAGCCAGAATTCAACTTTAAAAACATGTGACATAATACATGTTAGAGTTAAATAAGTCATATGATGTAAGACAGGTTTCTATTTAGGTCTTTTTATCATAACATAATGTTAACAAAACATCAGTGCAGTTTACATTATGTTCATTGTCCATTCGTGAAAAAAAACACTTACAAAATTGCTTTATGGAAATATGAGCACTGAAGGGTTGTGTGTAAACATGAGTGAATGTGACATGCAGCTCTGTGGATGTGTGTGAGTTTTCTGTTCAGGGCTATATGTGAGAAAACACAGGGCTGATTCAGGTGGTGCTGTTAAGAGTCCTTGTTCAAGCGAGAATAGACAAAGTCAGAGAGGGAGAGGGAGAGGGGAGGGAGGAAGAAGGAAGCAGCTGAGGGTAGGTAAGGGGAGGGGGTTAAAGACTGTTTAGAGGGGGGAAGAAGAGTGGTAAAAACAGAAAATAGAAAGAGAAGCACAAGTTATCAGACATGAGCCAGAAAAAAAACAAAGACATTTTAGTGTCTCGCATAAAAGAGGGTTTTGGAGAGGGAAATGGAGATTGGGGGAATTTTGGAGAGGCGACAGAATGTGGGGTGGGGTTAAAGGAAAGGATGGAAGTAAAGGAATGGAAAGGAAGACTGTTAGAGGTGAAATAAGGGGGATGGGGTTGGGGGTTGGGGGGAGGAAACAGGAGTTAATGACTCTGGGGCAGCTTTCTCTGGGGTTCCTAATGAGCTGCAATTACTCTGCAAACACACAAACACACACCATCATTGTGGACCAGCTAAAAAGTGTGTATTTGCAAGTATCTCTTTAACTAATGTATAAAAACTTTCAATGCATACATGCTCTGGTGCCCATGGTCATGAGTTTGCACAGACGATTTTGCAGTGGGCTTATATGTGTCTGTGTGTGTGTGTATTTTTGCAGATGTGTTCACAGGGCTGTAATGTCGAGGTCAGGTGCCACATTTCTTTTCCGTAGCTCATGACAACCAAAGAAGGTCAAGGGGCCATTTGTCCTCTTAAACGAGCCATGGTGCTGTAAGGGGCACGCACGCACGCACGCACGCACGCACGCAAGCACGCACGCAAGCACGCACACACGCACACAGAGGGAGGCGTAAGTGATTTAACAGTAGGGACCTACATACTAATCTATAGCCACCTAACCAGACACACACCAATACAGCATCCTGAACACTCACTGACATTTCCTGATTCGTAATTTGTAATGGAAAGAGAGGATGATAAATTAATAAATATCATAAAGTAATTATTAATTATTTAGAGTAATTCTTTTTTTAGTGCATCCACACACAGTGAGAGTGTTAGTCCGCCAGTAGAACATGTTGCTGTGTTCACAGTTAAACTATGAGTAACTTTTATGTGTGTTTCCTTGTTCACACACACTGGGGCCATAAATAGTCGCTGCTATCAGCAGTGTGGGCATTCCAAGACAGAGCAGTCTACTATCAGCATGGAGGGTGGACCTGCCTATTGGCTTTTCTCAAACACACACTGAGGGAAAGGAGGGAGAGAGGGAGGAGGCAAAGGTTCCAGCTCACACTGAACCTGAATGTTTCTGTCCCAACGTGGATAGAGCGTGTATGGTGTTGCCCTTACTGACATGAAAGCCTGAATTAATCCTGAAACCACTAATAACTGTGTTTTTGTTTGCTGAGCCATTTGTACATCACACATGAAATCTGACATCACTGGAAATGTTTGCATACAGGGTAACCTGGCCATTAGTCAGACTCTGGTTTGTCTTCTTCTTTCTCAGACTCTGAATCTCTTGAAGGCAAATACAGTATTATACACATCATTAACTATCACCCTCTGCGTCTGACTGAACTAAAATAGCTTACCTCAAATACAGGGAAAATATAAGTCAGAGAAATACTTAAGATAATAGTAAAACAAAAATCTTCTCTAATTAAACAAGTACACTTAGTACAGATGTTTTATTCCAAAGGTAGAGGGTGTTCAGAGGCCTTTGAGGCAGATAAGAACAGTGTTAGATATAATTTTAATTTTTAAGTAGCCCTTTTCTACTGCAGGTATGTAGCAACCTGTAAGCTGGAGCTCTCAATAACCTTATCTTAAAGGAATCTTTGGTGCAAGGCTCTTTCTGCATTTCCACTGTATTTTACAAAAAGAGACATTTTTGATATACACTATTATAATGGCAAAATTTGAAGCATCTATATAACATCATTTAGCCATAAATTTGTCGTTTTTATGTGGTGTTTGGCAGGTAAGTAAAGTAAGTAAAAAAAGTATTGGTTGTACTGGCTGTTACAGATGCAGCAGTAAAGTGGTAGTTTGTTGTAGTCACTTTTGCTGTGATGTGACAACACATCTGAAAGTACCTGGAACTTGCGTTTAGTATAACTTCCTAAGCAGTGGCATAATTTTGATCCAAGAACTCATCTCTAAACCAGGCAGAAACCAATGGAAAAAAGAAGAATAGTTACAATAGCTACACATTACATTAAGTTCCTGCAATGGAAAATGGCTAAATGATAATAAACAATGTTTTTTGATACCTCACTATGCTGAGGAAGACCAACACTTTTCTACAATACTGTTTTCTTTTGTTCATTTAACAAAGCAAGCCTAACTTCTCAAACGTAGCAGTGTTAAATGTAATTTTAACACAAGCAGCCGTACGAATTGCTGAAACAAGGCAGTCTAAAATCAGCAAAGCTATAATTGAAACCAAAAAACAGTTGATCAAAGAATCCGACAAAGCATTTAATGCCACCTTTCGGTACTTTCAATACTTGGACACATTTTGTTTGTTACTTTAAAAGAACTGACGCTTGATACTGAGCCCTAGAATAGAAGAAATTACATCTAACTCTACCGATACTTTCCTATTCACGTGATTTGAATATTACAAGAGGATGTGTGCTGTGTTTTTCCTGCTAAAATGGAAGCATTAACAGAAGGCCACTTCAGTTATAGTAATAACATTAGTGTAACAATCAAAGTAAATGTAATAATAATATTACAAGGGACCAAATGTATCACCTGCCAAGAGCTACTGTAAATTGCCAGTTTACAATAAATCAGTGAACGTTACCAACCTCAACACCTGTAAACGTTTTATGTTAACTTATGTTTTTCTTCACAAAGGAGTTATGTTTCACTGCTGCATGTATGTTTAACTGCCCAGATGTTAGATGAAGGTTAATGTTCAAAGTTAAATTACTCACTTCAATAGTGTGCTGAGAACAAAAATGTAAGTTTTGAATGCTGACTATCCTAGTTGACCTGAATAATAAACTGCTGCTTACAATTTCAATTGTTTGTTCAAAATTTTAACACTGACCACAAAAGCCACAGGCAGACAGAGATACTGTACATTGTTGGGATGGAGGATGTAAAAGTAGCAATATATGGCTGTGAAATTAGCATTATCTGGAAATACAAATTAAAAAATGGGTGATGGATGTTGGTTTATGGTTAAAACGGTAGACAGATAATGAGAGGGTTTGAAATATGGGAAGAGTGAAATAGTAGCGGATATACCAGGTGAACGTTATTTCAAAGATAACAAATACACAATGAAAATCACAACCTCGGAAGCAATGAAAACATACAAACAGCCCCAGTGAAATATATAGAAAGAAACAAACGTAATTGTAGACAAATGCACACATAAATTCCATAAAAACTGAAACACAAGTACACACACACACACACACAGAGTACAGGGTGGGGTATTTTTATAGAAGCCTGTAAGGGTTTTTTTAAGACTGGTTTTACTAATGGTTCATTGAGAAAGCTCTGTTGTTTTAGTCTCTTAAGTCTTTACTGTCTGGTTGCAGTATGACCTTGGCTGCTTCACTGAGAGGACAGGGACTGTCATAGAGAGATGGCTGAATATTGACTGCCTAAACTGGAAAAATACTATACTGAAGTCTCAAATAAAATCTTTAAGTAGAAAATACACAGCTCATAACATATATTTGGTGTGTTTAAGTTTTTTTAAAATTTCAGACCACTCAGAATTATAAATGTGAGTGTGGCCTGTGATTTATCAACATAATCTTAGAGGATGCAAAACTTCACTGCCCCATGGGTTTTTACATCTACTGTTCTAAAACTTCCAGTGTCTTGTTGGGTAGGGTTAGTCCTGTACTGTACAGGATCTGTTTAATTTTTCTAGTTGGTTTACAAAAAACAGTAGAAGAAGTGGGCAGTTAGCATGAGCAGTGATAGCCACCATGGCTAAACAGACAAAGCATAGTACCATCAGACACTGCCAAAAAAAATCAGGGAAAAAAAAAAAAAAAAAAAAAAAAATCAGTCAAAATATTTGCTTGACAGCTGAAAGCATACAGATTTAACATAAAACAAGCAAAAAGACGAAGAAAAAAGATCTCCAAGATTACCACTTTACACAGAATTCTGCAAATGACAGAATACTGGAGAGATAAGCCAACACATCTCCGTTAAAGCCTGGCCTTATCCCCCGTATCAATAATGCTTTCTGATGCCACTAATATCAGCTAGCTCTAGCTACCGATAACTATAGAAAGCACAAATACATACTGAAATACTAAACCACCGTACACACTATATACTGTACGGTGGATTAGTTGGATTTGCTTATAGCTGCACTAATTAATATTTAGTATATTAACAATGGATCAAATGGCCTTGACTGCTTCACTGAGGGGATGCCGACTGTCAAGAGAGACGACTGAACGTCGACTCATGGTGATGTTGTGTAATGTGAAAGGTGTCACTTGTATTGATGAAACCACAGATGATACTCTGCAATTCCTCTCAACTTTTTCAGAATCTTTCAGCTCATTGTTTTGGTTTTACACCCTGAAACTTTATTGTTTTGGTTCAGTTTCACTGCTCTCATCAAACCTCTAGCATCAGCAGCTAGCTGTTTTCATTAAAAAAACCTCTGATAAACCCACTACATGTCCAGCACCTAGGGATAGACAAACAAGTTAGCAACTACCTGGTGAACAAAGAGGAGCATCTTTCAACTAAATAGCCTGATATTTTTCTCCGGTGTTTAACTTGTTGTGAAGTTCTGCCCTTAAGTGGCTGAAAAGAAAACACACTAATGCCACTTTACAGTCTATGGAATTTCTGTCTTTGGTGCCCCCAGTGGTAGTATCAAAAAAGACCCCGTGGCAATGCACTGTAGTGACAACAACGAATGCTGCTACCCATCAGAACTACTTGGAAGACGCTATAACCACATAAAAATTCTACACACTGTGGCTTTAATTTTACCTAACACAACACAAAGACCAGTGATGAAAAGCAAATGACAAGAATGGGTTAAATGACTTTCAAGACCAACACTCAGATTATGGTATTGTGGTCTCAAGAACTGCAACATTACTTGTGGATTCTCTCTTTTAAACCAATCTAATTTCACTAGAAGGCTGTGTGGCAGTGGTGCTCACTTTCACTTTCACTGCAGATTCTGCTAAGTTGTAAAATTTATATCTAGTGATTTTGGTTTTGTCATTTGGGTTGATACACAGCTATTGACAGAAACTCTTGTCCTCCATGTAAAACATCACAGGATGTTGGCCAATACATTGACTCCATCATTACTTTACTATTGTTTTTCAGGAAAGCTGTACAAGTTGCACTTGGTTTAATGAGCACATGTTGTGGATGATCAATTGATGAGGATGCATATTGTCGTTCCTGGGGGGACAAATGTAGTTCAAATGAAAGAACTAGTCCCCGTTACCTCTGCCTAGACGAGTTTTCATTATGTCATGTATACTAGCATTCTGTGCATGTAAACTTGGCCAGTGAAGGCCTGGAGTACCTGGTAGAGGAAGCGCTGGCTGAACTGGTGCATGGCACCCTGTAGCTGGCTGCGCTGGCTCTGCCACTGCTGGTAGTTACGCACAGACTCGGCCGTGGGCCTCTGCCATGTGGTGGTTCTGGTGTTGTGGTCTACGTAGTAGAATCTTCCCTGCTGGTCCACTCGCTTCTCCCAGCTGGATGGGGGATAAAGTGGGGGAAGTAAGAGAGGCTGTGGCTTTCAACAATGTCTTTTTTAAGCACGTCAACAGTGGGTGGTTGTATTAAAAAGTGATGCAACTGATAGTAACAGCACGGATTTATACAGACAAGGAAAAAGAAACAGGCACAAAAACGAAAGAAAACAGTAAGAGGGGGGAGACAGGGAGTGGGCAGAAGTAAAAGGAAAAGAAGAAGGGAGGGATAAGGGGATAAAGGAGTAGAGATGTAAAGACAGTGGTGATGAAGCAGGAGAGAGGAAGAAGGAAAGCAAGAGGAAAGAAATGAAAGATTATGTTAAGATTCTAAAATGGTTAAAGCAAACCGTTCCTGACACACTTCTGTTTTATTCTACTCACTTTAGTAATCCACAATTTAAACAAATATGTACGCATTCAACAC
Organism: Xiphias gladius; assembly: GCF_016859285.1. NCBI lineage: Eukaryota > Metazoa > Chordata > Actinopteri > Istiophoriformes > Xiphiidae > Xiphias > Xiphias gladius. The sequence goes on along the minus strand of NC_053407.1, from coordinate 2,397,513 downwards.
TTCCTTTGGCTTTAAATATATACAATTTTATGTTTTTCATGTTTTGTAAAGGTCTAAAACAAAAAAATACAAAAGTTGTTAATGATCAGTGCCCCACAGGAACCTTGCTCTATATCTCCTGAACATCAGCTTTCCAGGGGCAGAATAAAGCTGGTTGATGTTCAGTTTTATCAGCAGTTTGGTTCAGCCTCAGACATCATCAAACGCTTTATTCACTTTAAGACAATACCAGCCCCCAATTGAGATGGAAAAGAATGGGAGGTACCAGGTATTTGATTGTGTGTGTTTGTGGTTATTGTCAAACACTTGGAAATGCTTGGAACACACTTTTTAAAAGTCTGTGGTATTGGATTACATATACAACATGGCTTTTCATGACAGTTGGGAATCTGAAAAATACACAAAAGTGCAGATACACACACATACAAAATCATAGTTAAAACTCGGTATGACTGTGAAGCCAGGACTTTTAGTTTGCCGGGTCCTCCCAAGTCCAAGTCCTCTAAATTGACTCATTCTTGTTGCACTGAAGGATTAATGCAAACTCACAAATCCACACATTCACTGCACATTCAGTGTGCAGGAGGAGAACTGCATGAAAGATTTATTGCAGTATGTGTTGCAGGGTCAGTTTTCCCTGGATGAATACATATTTATCTAAAGTTTTAATCCCTACCATTTTCATTAGCTACATCAAACCCTATTTTTATTTATATGAAGTCTCAAATTCTGCTAAGTTGTAAAATTTATATCTAGTGATTTTGGTTTTGTCATTTGGGTTGATACACAGCTATTGACAGAAACTCTTGTCCTCCATGTAAAACATCACAGGATGTGAGAGGATAAGAGTGATGGTGAACGACACACAACAAAAGGTCCCCGGCCACCAGGATGCCCCACCCCATTTCTGATACTATTTATGGCCAGCATTTTTTCAGCATTAACAATTCAATGTAATTACATCCTGTAACTGCCAAACTGAGTACTAGTATGCTTTTTTTAAATTTTGTACCAATCCACAAGAAATTCACAGGAAATAATCTTTGCAAGTACTCTAGCATTAGTGCTCATTAAGTTTCTCTGTTTACTGGTACATCTCTAGAGCCATGTCTTGCTAAGGCAAACCGAACATTTCCTAGTGCTACTTCAGATAAAAAGGGTTCAACTGGTGAACCACAGGGTGAATTTTATTGTGAAGCAGCCTCAGGAAACGTAACATATTTGTCACACAGGTTTGCATTACTATTGTACCTTAACATTACTCTACACCATGCTTTTTGGTCAGGGGATGAGTTTTTAATGTTGTAAGGAAGTAACCGAACAAGAAGGAACAGCCAGTGAGCTGTTAGATGAAAAGCTGCAGATGGAAGCTTCTTATTGCAATTTGAGAGAACCAACACACTTCCAGCACGTCATCAAGGTAAATAACTTCTTTTACTGTCCTAACACTGTTTGGAAAACCATTTATGTTTTGTCTGCAGCATGAGATCAGGTCGAAGGTGCTCATTGCATGGCATCAGTATCCCAGCCGTATGACCGTGTTTTTTATTTATAAAACAATATGACGCAATGAATCCTTGTTGGCCACGCTTTTGTTTTGGCTGCACTATAGAGATAGATACACCACAAGATACACCACATAAATGCTAAATAAAACAGCTGGGCACTGTTGTTTTGCCAAATGTTACCTCAAGGAGGAAGGAAATAGTGCATTCATTAGGGTATGTTTTCAGATGAGAATGAATACACATTTAGTGTGCAAGTGACTGTTTATGAAGTACGGAAAGTGTCTTCATGGTAATGAAGGAACATGTCACCCAGTGCAACAGTGGGGCTCATTCGTGTGTTTTTAATAATTTTAATCAGATCTGCACAATGCTCAGGAGGAATTTTGGGACGTTTTTTCTTGTAGAACTGCTGCAGCTTAACCATATTCTTAGGATGTGTGGTGGGAATGACTCTGAGGTAACTGCAAAATCTCTCTATTGGGTTAAGGTCTGGGCTCTGACTAGTTTTCTTTGTTTGAAGTCATACTGTAGTAGATTTACCTCCATGTATAGGGTCATTGTCCTGCTGCATCACCCAACTTGTACCTAACTTCACTTGGTGGACAGCCACCCTAACATTATCCTGTAAGATACCTGATAAACTTGGGAATCAATTTTCCCCTTGATGATGGCAAGCTCTCCAGGCCAAGAGGCAGCAAAGCAGCACCAGATAACAGTGCTCCCTCCACTGTACTTGACTGTTGGGATGATGTTTTCATGTTGTTTTGCAGTGCCCCTTTTACACCATATGTAGTGCTGTGTGTTCTTCCCAAACAAATCAACCTTAGTTTCATCATTCCAAAAGACATTTTCTCAGTAGCATTATGGAGTGTAAAGCTGCTCTTACACAAACTTCAGGCGTGGAGTAACTTTTTTTTTTTTTTTTGGAGCTTCCTCTGTAGTGTCCTGCCATGGACACTGCTCCATACAACCATGCTTTAAGCCTTTAGTAGTTACTCTGGGGTTCTTTTTTACCTCACTTAGCATTCTGCTCTGTGCCTTTGGGGTCATTTTAGCTGGGCAGCCACGTCTAGGGAGAGTAGCCACAGTAATAAATCGTCTCGATTTGTTGGCAGTTTGTCTGACTGTGGACTGATCAATATATAAACTCTTTCAGATTATTCTGTTAACCTTTCCAACAGAAAACTAAAAATGTTTGTTTTTTTTATAATTCAAAGTAACTCTAGCTCAGACCTCAAATCTGGTTTTCGCTGATTGGACTCCGGGTTTTGTTGATGTCATTAACCTCTTGCTGCACGTACTTTTCCATCAGGGCCATGTTAAGACGTACAAAAGTGGTCTCAGACTTTTGGCCTTAGTGTGCGTTCCTCTTCCTCTGATCAAAGATTTTACACCAACAACGCGATTGTAAAATGGTCACTGAAGATATGGCCACAGTTTTGACTTCACTTTAAACACAAACAGGCTATTGCATGCATGCCTATCACTTCTAATCTGTTGTTTCCTCCTTAACTCATAGACTCAGCATTTCATGTCTGGTTTCAGACAGGTTTGAAATGTGTAAAAGATCTATTCCATAATAATATGTTTGCCTTCTTTGAGCATTTGTTAAGGACGTACATCTGTCAGTCACATTTCTTCATATATCTCCAAATCAGACATTTTACATGTCAGAACATTTCTTCCTTTCCATGTTTCCTACCTTTGTGCTGTATCGGGGAAATACCTGGATATGGATCCATATTTAAGACGACAAATCTCTAGACTGTATGGAATTATCCAAGACATGGAAAAGCCCTCACTTGACTGCTTAAAGCTTAAAAGAGGAATTAGGGGGAGAGATATCTGATTGGGCCTGGTGCTCTGCAATTACATCGATAAACTCATCCTCTATTTGTATCCACCATGGTGTGCTACAATTCAAAGTGTTTCACCACTTGCACCTTGGTAGCAGTAGACTTATCAAGCTGTATCCAGACATTGACCCAATGTGTCTGAGATGTCATTAGGCCCCGGCCACTCCTTTATATATATTTTGGTCATGCCCGGCACTAGTGTCATTTTGGTCCTCCATTTTTAGGACATTCTCTCATATGTGTGAAAAAGATATCACTCCAGACCCTATTACGGGCCTTTTCGGAACCGCCCCAGAGAGTCTGTCATTCCCCAACTCCTTAAATGGAAATCAACAGCACCCCAGCCTCACACACAATGTGATAAACATGTCATGTCTCACCTCAAGCAGGAGAAGTTAAAATACATCACAAGTGTTATTTATTTATTTATTTATTTTTGGTCGATATGGAGTATGTCATGTAGTATGTTAGTAGTATGTTTTGGTCATAAAGTCATAGATGAAGATCATGTCATTATGTCTATATTTTGTATACTGTGATTTCCATCCTCTGTTACTCAAAATCCAAATCCAACAGTTCAAATAAAACTGTATGAACAAGACTGATAACTTTGTGTTCCCTAAATTAAGTTAGACACTCTAATAACCCATAAAAATTGTCAGGTTCTTGGTATCTATGTGTACATACAGCATGTACTGTGAATGATATTTCTAGGGTCTAAAGCTCATGCCTCTTTGTTGAAGGCTTTTTAGCATAGTGCCTACATATTTAGCGTTGGTGTTTCCAGTGAGAACTCAAGCCACGTGGTATAAATTAGCACCCTGAAGAGTTTTTAATTCAGAAATTACATCTAACCAGAATAGCTGAGGCTTTGAATAATAGTGATGCTTTGTTGTCTTCTGAAGGAAAACTTCTTTTATCTTGTGTTCAAAAGTCAGCTCAGCTAAAGAACAGCACACCAGGAGCTGGTAGGGTTCAATATCTTGCTCAAGGAAACTTCAGCAGTGAGGATGATCACGAACACAGGGAGTTATTTGGTTGAGGGATAGTCTCTCTGACCACTATGCCTCTGAGCTTCCTTTAAAAGGCAGGAAAAACACTGTTCCCTCTCTGATATTAGCACTAGCTAGTTATTTACTGGAGCCAGGGAAAATCCCAGAGCCCACAGCGGCCTGTCTCAGAGTCTCTATTTAGTTCTGCTATGTGACTTTAACTCTTTGTACCAGCCATGTCATTAACTATCTATTCCATGTATTTCTTGGAACTAGAAGTGTACAGTCTCCTTACCATGAACTGTCAGGATCAAGATTAAACAGTAAATCCTTGCTCTACTTTTGGTCAGCCAGTCATTATTCATCACCATGTTGGCTGTCAGCAAACACTATTAGCTCCTGTCTCTATCCACTTTTCTATTGGGATAGAGTTTGACGTGTTGACTACACGAAACTGAGCTCCTTGTATCAATGTTTATGATGATGAATGATGAATTAATGAATTATTTCTGTTTTGTGGCAGTTCAGGTTTTGCCAGTTTGTGGCTCAGACTGGAGACTAGGTTGCCCACTATTTCATGCTAAAGGTCAATAAAATTCTGTCAGATTAAAAACTTTTTCTTATTTGGGGTATTTTTCACTATTCATTCCACTATTTGTCAGTTTGGTATTGCAGATTTTCAACCCATTGTTTTGACTAAAAATGTCTTTTTGAAGAAAATGTTCACAGCCTGGTAGGAAACTCTTGTTGCTTCTTCTTTCTTGATGTCTCTGTCCATGATGGGATATCACTATTTTTCACTCCACTGATGAAAGTGCATCTTAAACAGATATACACTACATAGATAAAATACTATGTTGTGAGTTGTCCTTGAAAATGTAGTCCAAGACAAAATGGATATTCTCAGGTTTCTTGGTACAGGACAGACTTAAACTGAACCAGCATCTTTCAGAACATCACTTGAGATTCTTTAGTGGTCTGAGGCTGGGCTGGGTCATGATAGCCCTTATAAGCAATACTGGGGTTTGTTAAGCATCTCAGCGTCAGTATCAAACACAAAAAAGGAGTGTCACTCAGGAGCACAACCATATTAAAATACACTACCACGCAGAATAGGACCAGCAACCAGACAGGATTGGAGAGACTGCAGTCAGGACTGACAACGTATTGATCACAGCTTTGATTAAGTTGTACATAAGCAAGAACTCTTTTCTTTTGATTATTCATTTGACCTTAGAAAAGTAAAACTAACAATTTAAAAAAGGAACAGTTTAGTCAAAATGAACCATATTTTGAAATGCAATGCTAAATATAAAAACAAAATTTTCCTTTACTCACTAGTTTCTAACAATGTTACAATTGTAACATTGTGGTTGACAGATGTCATGCGAATCTGACAAGTATAGATTTATGCAAACACTCCATCAGTCTTAATTAAAGAGGCCCCACTACTGTGAGAAGACTCAAAAGAAGGTGTGTTATGATGTCGAGCAACTTAAAAACCAGAGTGGCTGTGCTTGTGATGCATGACTAGTTAAAAACACTACACTATATTTGATAAAAGAGCAGTGTGACTCAGTACCTCTCCTTCATGCTGGCTTAGGATGGCTTTCTTTATTTCAGCTTCCAAACCTAGATTGCCTAACTCACCCCAACTTCTAAACAGTTCCTGGTGTGTACATCTGGAGTGCTAGCCAAGCAATAGTCTGCTAATTGATCCTCTGAATGGCCACCGGCCAGCTGCCAACATAGTGGTGGATGGAAGTACATGTGGTGCTAAGAAAGGACATTTGTTCTCTGGGCCCCTATGCTCTTGTTCCTTGTATGGAAAAAATGAAATGGGGGTTGGAGGTTGCAGAGGTGGGGGTGACCTTTTCCTAAAAACGGTCTCTCTTTCTCTCTGTCACCCAGTCACACACACTGTGAAAATCAACAAATAATTGGTGCAAGTAAAAATGTCATGAAAGGGCTGGACTCTGGCAGGGTTACTCTGCTCTCGTAATGCTGTATACAAAGAGACGCTGTGTTGCACCATGTATTTTTAATTTAACCTCCTCTGTCGGAGTATAAACTCCACAAAAGACAAATGGTTTGCACACAGTTATGAGACAATCATAAAAATATATCTTTTGAATAAACTGCGTGAACTGACTCTATTGGTTTTTTTCCCCCTTCACCAATGGAGAGGTATTGTAACATGTTCCTGGCAGGCTAGCATGTTTACCAAGTAGCCTGCGAGTAGTCACTACATCAACAACAACACAGAACCACATGTTTTTGTGAAGACGTGAATGAACCAGGCCTTAATATACACACTGTATGTACAACTGTGAAATTTTGGTGTATATACTCACGTGCCTAATGAACTAATAGACTCAGCTGTTCTCATTTTGCTCTAGTGAAGTACATTTAAGAAAAAATGAGCGAAACCTTTGGGATATCCTGCATTTATGAACAAATTTTTTCTTAAAAATATGGTCAAATTCTACACAACCTACTAACAACTAATAACACACAAATCATATTGTTCTTGTCCATATTGAATACATCATTTAAACATTCACATTGTTGGTTGGAAAAGAAGAAGACTCACAATCAACAATTGTTGATATGTGCCTAGGGTGGCTTTCTAAAGCTGGAAAAGGTTGCAAAGTAATCTCAAAGAGTTTTGATATTGATCAGTCAGAAACTGTCTATAAATGGAGACAATTTAGTACTATGGCTACTCTCCTTAAAAGTGGGCAGCTAAAATGACTCCAAAGACACAATGCAGAATGCTCAGTGAGGGGAAAACAGAACCTCAGAGTAACAGCTAAAGGATTAAAGGAAACCTGGGAGCTGGTCCATTAGTCCTCCTTAGGCAAATCATGGTGCATGGCTGCATCACAACATAACTGCATGCCTGAAGTTTGCCAAAGAGCACCTTGACACTCCGTAATGCTAATGGGAAAATGTCTTGTGGACTGATGAAAGTAAGGCTGAATTGTTCGGAAAGAATGTGAAGCTCTACATATGGTGTAAAAGAGCACTGAAAAACAACATGAAAACATCATCCCAACAGTCAAGTACAGTGGAGGGAGCATCATTATTTGGGGCTGCTTTGCTGCCTCTCGGCCTGGAGAGCTCACCATCATCAAGGGGAAAATTGATTCCCAAATTTGTCAAGGCATCTTACAGGATAATGTCAGGGTGGCTGACTGCCAGCTGAAGCTCAGTAGAAGTTGGGTGATTCAGCAGGACAATGACTCTTAACATTTAACTAAATCCACTACAGAATTACTTCAAACAAAGTAAATCTGCCTTTTGGAGTGGCCCAGTGAGAGCACAGACCTTAACCCAAAAGAGATGCTGTGGGATGACCTCAAGATAGCTGTGCAAACCAGACATCCTGAGAATAAGGCTGAGCTGAAGCAGTTCTGTAAGGAAAAATGACCCAAAATTCCTCCTGAATGTTGTGCAGGTCTGAACCCCAGCTACAGAAAACGCTTGATTGAGGTTATTGCCGCCAAAGGAGTTTCAATCAGTTATTATATCTATATCTAAGCCAAAATTTTTTTGAACTCTTGGCTGTAAGTGTGTGTCTATGGAAAAATAATATGGGACAAGTACTTGTTATTGGTTTTAATCGGTAACCCTCTGCACAGGTGGGGGCAAGAGATGATTTATTTGATTTGATATCCAACTATGTTAATTCAGAACTTCTTATCCTGGGTGATATGAATATTAATTGCTTAAATAACGCTTTGAATTCAATCTGACATAGCTTATTTCCTCTCTTACTCGACTGGATCCAAAAAATGCAGAAAAAGAACATGGTGGAGGCAGTTCTATAGCATGGGCATGTATTGCTGCCAATGGAACTGGATCAATGGTGTTAATGATGATGTGGCTGCTGACAGACGTAGCAGGATGAATTCTGAAGCGTATAGGGCTGTACTATCTGCTCAGATTCAGCCATATGCTGCAAAACTGATAGGATGGTGCTTAACATTACAGATGGATAATGACCCAAAACATACTTTGAAAGCCACCCTAGGCACTCAAGGCAAAAAAAGTGGCTTTCCCAGTATGTTTTTGGTCATTATCCATCTGTACTGTGAACCACCGTGGCAGCTGCAGGAAAGGCCTGGCAAAACATCTCGGGGGAGGAAACTATTGGTGACGTCCATGGGTTCCAGACTTCAGGCGATCACTGACTGCAAAGAATTTTCATTCAAGTATTAAAAACATTCCTTGTATTTATAATAATGTTGGTTTTTCCAATTATTTTTGAGAAAATGGCTGTACTCCCAAAACGGTTAATGCATTTAACTTAATTCTTGTTAAGCCCCTTGAATTAAAGCTGAAAGTCTACACTTTCTAAACAAACTAGCTAAACAAATCACATCTTGATGGCTTTGTTTCAAATCCATTGGGGTGGTGTACAGAGGTAAAATCACGAGACACTGTGACACTATCCAAATACTTATGGACCTAACTGTATGCATGCTACTGAGTGCCATTCTAGTTGCATATGGTATGCCTGCAAATGTTTCACAATAAAAGCCCTGTTAAGAAATGTAGGGTTTCTGTCCAATGAAAAGCTAAAAGGACTTTTAATTTGAAACGTTTACATCAAGTGATGAGTTCGTATTAACGGCATAATGTAGTAACTTAAACAGACCAAACAGAAGTGGATCAAAACAAGGCAATTGCTTTAAGGGAAATGTAAATAAAGGCCTGTCACCTTTTGCAGTTAAGGGAAAAAAAAGCCCTGGTTACTATTTGAGGAAATATGGTATTCTGAACTCAGTCTTATTGTTTGTTTGTTGTACAACATTATGAAACCCAAGTCTCATTCTGGAGATTAACAAAAAGACAAAAGGTTTAAGGTTTTAGCTGGTATGAGTCTCAGAATCCCAATACAGGCACTTTTATAATGAAGTGGCTGACAAACATTTCTTTGTAGATGTTCATTATTATTACCAAAACGTATTCCTCCAAAAAACACAAACATTAAAAAACAGCTTCCGTTTAGTTCAGTCTTGACTGAACAGTTAGTTAATCTTGGCACACCTAACTCTCTACTGAAGCAAAATAAGGATGTTTTTGCAATGAAAAGGGCCCATCCAGTGACCTCATTCACCAATCACATGTAAAAAAGGGAGCATTTGAACACTCATCTCAGTAATAAATGTGTGTCACGTGTGATCATCGATCAGTATTTCTCCCCATTTTACCAGGTAGACCAAATATTAGTTTGGAAACTTCGGTCGCAACCATGTTTTTTTTTTCTGTGCTACTGGTCAGGCAGTAACTTTCATTTCATTTTTAATTACAGCCCAATACTGACGCAAGATATCAGTTAGCCTTGTCTAACTCTAATGTCTGTCAAACAAGCAATGCATCATCACTAAAACACATAAACGTTAACAGGCCTACCCTGGTGGCAGTGGTCTCTCCCAGGTTGTGGTTTTGGTGTTGTGGTCAACGTAGTACACTCTGCCATGAGGCAACACCCTCTGTTCCCAGCTAAACAGACAGAGTGAGAAAGAGAGAGGTATGATACTAGAATTCATGTTACAAAAATATTAGAAGGACCTATTTTCTAAGAATTCATAATTTGTGTGAATACAGCAAACAAACATTTCTCCCCATTAGACAACTTGTAGTTTTATTAATAGAGGACAAAGAGGGTCCCATACAGCCTGTTCAATATGTAACAGTATGTGAGCAACAAAGAGAGCATTGTATTGATGCCATGAACCCAGAGGAAATACCAAAAATCGCCAAAATATCTCTTAATCACCTGCAATCATTCACTTGGGTTGTTTTGTGACATTAAATACCCTCGTAATTATTCACCAAATACTGTATAACACATCTATCTTTGTAGCTATTTATTCTTCTGTTTTACAGTCCCGGTTTAAATTATTGGCACCCCTCAATTTCTAATGAAAGAATTAGAAAACCTTAAATAAATGCATTTTAACCAATTTTGTATAATCAGAATATTTAATAAAATGTCCAAAGTTACTGAACAAGAGGAAAAAACTTGCATAATAGTGAAATAATACAAACATAAAATGTACCTCAGACACAATTATATATAGTATTTATAGTTTATAGTAATATTTATATTACCATAAACATTCCTTGTAGCCATCTAGAAGCATCTTGCACCTGTCTGCTCTGTGTCTTCCATTGCTATGCGTTCAAGCTCTTTTAAGTTTGCAGAAGTCCTTTTTATTTCTGAAGATATTCTAAATTCTGTACTCGAAATCGAGGGGTGCCAATAATTTCAACCAGGATTGTATTTCAAGTCATTAAAACTCATTGGACCTGAACTGAGAGAAAGAAAGACAGAGAGAGAAGACAGTAATGAAGGTTCCACCGAATCGATGCACAAACTCTCATTTCTCAAATAAATGTAAAACATACGTGACACATTTACTCATGCATCTGATAAAAGTTTGCACCTACTGGTGTCAAATGCTTGTCAGGTTTCCAAAGTCACAGAATGTACAGTAAAACAGATTGTTAATGAATGTTTACTTTTAAAATTTATACTGCTATAGTGTAATCATCAGGAAAAAGGTGCCTATAATTTAGTGTGCATCACTTTGAATGAGATTTAAGCAACCTACAAAGTTTGGTACAATCTCATACAAAGTAAATAAAAACAGTTCAACAATTTAACCTAATGACAACTGAGTAAAGGACATTTGCTGATGAAGACCATGTAATACAACTGAAAGTTCTGCACAAAGTTAGGAAGTGGACCTTCAATTGCATTTTTTTGAAAATACCAACTGTGTGTATAGCTTTGACTGTGGTATTTATTTTATATTGCATGTACACTGTAAATTTGTACCGTACTGAAAATCTGTTTTCAAGATAAATGACTGAAACTTACCAAATCATCTTCCATTTGTCCTTTTCCTTACATGTAAATTTTGTGAATATTTAGTAAGCATTACCTGATTTACTAGGTTTTACAGTAGCTTTTATAGTCACGTTTTGCATGTCATGGACTCAAATTTTCTCAACATTTTCAAACATGGGAGAAATGACCTGTTCAGGTCCTGAAACTGCACAACAGCAGAAGCCAGTGGACATGTTTTGAAGTTGTCTTTTTCTAACATGACCACCTACAAGCATTCATAATCACTTTCAAAAGAAAGAACCTACTTTCTCTAAAAGTCAAAATATGTCAAAATATGGAAAATCAGTATAATAATGAGGAATCCAGTAATAAAACACCAAATCGATGTCATCAACAACTATAATCAGACACTAAGGTGTTTCTGTTGATTGAAATACTAGTACTGACTACTGTGCACTCAGTTTCCATCCTCATACCAACTCCACCACATATTGCAGGGTTTCTCGCAGTGTTTTTATAGTGCCTCACTGCCTCACCTCAAAGGGCATTCCCATCAACGTCAAAATAAATTATTAGTGTTAAATGTGTGAGCCCTGACAAAGACACATTTCCACCATCTTGTGATGGACAAGAGAGTTTTTATGATTACTAATTTTAAATCTTTAGGAAATACAATATTAGGTTTATTAAGCTTCAAATAAAAGAGGCAGTGGCCCTACAAATATTTGGTACTTTCCACATCTGTTAACCAATTTCCTCTGTGAAATTGGTTAACAGAGGTGCTGCTGTTGCTTAAGTTTAAAGATTTGCCTTGAAAATTTTGGCTGACACATCTTTATGTTTTGGTGACAGAATATTTTTCCAATTTACGTTTGTATAGCTATTAGCAAGTATAAATGAAATCAAAGAGCCCTGCTTTCAATTGTAAATTGAATGTTCTGACACACTTTATCTTTGCATGGACTGATATTTACCCTGCCGGGAGTGTGTCTGTGGTGGACTCTGTTGTGGAGCTGCTGCTGGCCTGCTCTGTGCTGGAGGTGGCGTTGGGGCTGGGCTCCACCGGGGTTCCTGGACCCAGGGCGTCCTGACCCGGAGAGGGGCTACCACTGCTGCTGCTGGCCGCTGGGGATCGACCCAACGGAGAGGATGAAGGTGGTGTGTTACGGGCCAAGCTGGCACGACTGTTCTCCAGCCCATTTGATGTCAACTCAACTTTGTCTTAGAGAAGAGACAGAGAGGAAACAGGACGAGAGAGATGGAAAGATGGATAAAAGAGTCACTTGTTCTTACAGTACTGTTTTCTGAATTACTTTTTTTAAAAGATGGAGAATATTAGAACTCTGATTATATCAGACACACGTCCTATCTGTCGCACACACTGTGCAGTGCTGACTTAATTTCAGCCAATTTCCTTCTCAGTCCTAGAAAGCACTCTCTCTCATATTAAATCCTCCTCCCAGCTCAATGTTATTCCCTCTAAACTCTTCAAAGACTAATTGCCCATCAGTCCCTGCAGTTTATCAATTATTAATTGCTCCTTGGCCACTGCTGTTTCTCCTTCACATTTTAACCATGCAATTGTACAACTCCTTATAAAGAAACCTTATCTTGACCCGTTCACTCTCAGCAATTAGTGACCTATTTCAAAAATTTCTTTCTTATCTAAGTTGTTAGAGAAAGTAATTATCTCTCAGCTGATTGCATATATATGAGTGCCAACAGCATTTTTGATAACTTTCAGTCTGGTTTCAGACCTCTGCATAGTACTGAGACGGCCTTATTCAAGGCGAAAAATTATTCCTCACTGCAGATAAAGGTGAAAGCTCAATTCTCTTTCTGGTAGACCTCACTGCGGCCTTTGACACCATTCCTTCTATTTACATTATTTTAAAACTTGGGCTGGTCTAAGAGGGTCCGCTCTTAATTTATTACACTCATATCTGTCTATTGGAACCTTTTCTCTACTTGGAAATTCTTTCCCATTTCACTCATGGTGTTCCTCAAGGGTCATTCTTGGGTCCGTTACTGTTCCCCATTTATCTGCTTCCCTTAGGTCAGGTCATTAAGAAATATAATGTCAAGTATTATTATTATGCTGATGACACCCAAGTAAAAATGTCCTGTTACAGACCACTAGTGATAGCAGCCTAACCCAACTTACCGACTGCCTTTCTGTTTTAAATTGCTGGACTTCTCAAAACTTCCTCAAACTTAATGATGACAAAATAGAAATTCTCTGGTTTTCCACACCCATATCTTTCAGTCACACAGTCTTCAATCAGAGATCCCTATCAAATAACATTTAGCTATCTGCAAGAGATTTGGGTGTTTTATTTGATTCTGGCCTTTGTTTTGATGACCAAGTAAAGAAGGTTGTTTAGTCCTATTTCTTTCAATTTAAGGTAATTTCAAAAATTAAAGCCTTCTTATCTTTTGAGGATTTATACAAGGTCATACATTCCTTTATTTATTCTGCTCTAGAAGTAGGTATTACTCAGGCTTACTCAACCTTGCCTTCAACTGTTTCAAAATGCAGATGCTAGGATGATCCCCGGTTCAAGAAAACAACATCATACAACTCCAATTCTGGCCTCCCTGCACTGGCTTCTTGTTCATTTTCACATTGATTTTATTGTTGACTTTCAAGTTTTACACAACTAGGCCCTTAAGTATTATCAAGTATCTACTAACACCATATGAGTCTGGGTGCCATCTTACATAGGCTTCTGGTCGAAGGCCACTATCATTCCAGAAGAAGGGCCGATTGGTGATTAACCCCCCTTGTGCTTTTGCAGTCCGAGCCCCCAAACTCTGAAATGATTTACCTGCTAAGAGTAGATTTGCTAGACCTATCACTGCTTTTAAATCTTTTCTTAAAACTTTCTTTATTAAAAAAGCTTTCAATTGTGTGAATTTTTATTTATTTATTTCATTTTATTCATTTGTTTTATTGTAGTATTCTCTCTGTAACTTTGTTAAGAAAATTGCTATATAAATTGAGCTCATTATTAGCTTATTATAAAGCTTACTGGGTTCTGATACAAAGTACCATTTCGGATCTGCTTCCTGTTAAGAAAAATATACAGATTAGCTATGATCGGAGGTGAACAAATCTTCAAACTTTTTTCTCTTCTCCCTCTTTTTGTATTAGAAAAGTCCAATGTACAAAACATTGAGGTGAATGATGAATAGGCTTCTCATTTTTAGCCAGCACTGACCGTTATTTACACTGGTTAAAATGACAAAACTCATCTGTGGCATATTATATATATCAGCTTCAACATTAAAACTGGTAACTGGTTTTAATGTTGTGGCTGATTGGTGTATATTAGTTGTAACTAATTATTTTACGAGAGGCAAAAATTTAACTTTCGGCTGTAGTTTGTGTTAAACTCCCAGGTAAACTTTACTTTGCATCATATCAATATTTTAGGTTTATCAACTTAGACAATGTGTAGACTGTGTCAGACACATATTTGATCAGCATTTCATATGTATTACTGTTCATCTTATTTTCAGGTTGGAGATACAAGTTTGTACATTAAAGGTACTATATGTAACATTCGGAAAACTCTTGTTATAATGACTATGGTGGTCATTAAGTGAACTGTACTCACTCACATGTGTTCGCACGCCATAGGTAGGTACAAGCAAGCATCGTGTGCATCAGCCAAAACAGTGATGTGACATACACAAGACTGAACTTGATTGACTGGCACCATGTTGATAGATGAGATAACTAAAGTTACACTGTTATCATAGTTTGACTATTAACTATATTTGAGACTATAGACTATATTTGACTCTCCAGCGCTGGCACAGTGCTAAAACGAAGTGTGGAGATATGTCTGGCTATGTAAGACTATATGTTGTGTTTTGTTTGTTTTTTTAAGTAGAATTTATAAAGCGTAATATCATTATCAGTTTGTTAGCTAGCACAATATAGGCTAGTGATGTGGACCTAATCCATTCTCGTTGCAGAATAAATTGACTGCATTTATATGATAAGTCTGTTGTAGCTAGCTAGCTAGCCAGCTTTATTAGTCGCTGTTTGTCTAGCTTTCACAGAGAGGCTCAGCAACGTCAGCATAACTAAATTTGCTGGATGATAACGGTTAGTGAACTAGACAGTATTGTAAATACACTTCATCATTGATGTCATAGTTTCCATCACGAATGTAATATCGGTTAATCGATGAGTTATTGTTCCTGTATAATACAACAGACCTTTTATATTGTCAAGTAACGTTACTGTACTGAAGGGGTCTGGCAGTAGGTTGAAACAACGATAATCTTAAACTAACATCAACTATAAACAAATATTAAGAGTGGGATGAGTAATGTTAGACTGGAGATAATACACATAAAAACTACAAAGTAATAGGTTCTAACGAAGAGCCATTTTGTTTTGTGCTAGGAGCCAGTCGTTTGTTGAAGTTTGCAGACTCCATTTCTAAGCTAATGTTAGCTAGTGTTGCATCCTGTTGACACTGTAGGGGAGAGGAAGAGAGGCACTGATGCAAAGCAATTGGGATCGTACATAAATGTCACATTCTTTGGATTTTCCTGGATGTTCTTCTGAAGCCCTTTACATAGGAATCAGTCCACAGGCTGACAAAGAACAAAGAAAGTCCACTCACAAATTTGCAATAAAAAAGCGATTTATACGTGTAAATTGCTTCACGTTCTTACAAATTAGTACCTTTAAGCCTTTTTAAAGTTATTTTTATTTTTAGTTACTTGCAAATGTAGAAAACTAAACTGATTTGAGAAGACTGATTCAATATTGAATACATTTTTATTCATTTACTTATTTTTGCACAAGACAGAGATAGAACAGTAATATACAAAACTACACAACACATAACGATCATAAAAGTTAAATCTGATTGCAGAGACAAACGAGGCTATGGGCTTGCATGAGAAGTGAGTTGAGGTAAGTGTCTGTGTGTGTGTTCAAATCTGCCAGTCTACGTGGATGTGCAGAGCGACAGAGAAGTAAGATAGCCAACAGGGGGAAGGTGAGGCAATATCATAACTGATTAATAACTGTCTTTCCCATAAAATATTTTGACTCTACATGAGTCTGAATGAGTACTGGATAAAAAAAGAATTTAGCTTTTTGTGAAATAATAATTTGGGCATAATTATTGTATACACTGATGTGATAATGTGGTTATTTTCAACTATGCAGCAGTCAGAACGTCTTTTAGTACCCCTTTAAAGATACAGAATATATGCACAAATTACTATTAGCAGCATCTGTCCATTAATTATCAGAATCAGCTCCACCAAACAGATCTGAGTCAAACTCTAGTTAGTGTACTTACATAAAAGTCTAAATCCTGTTTAGGTCAGGTCTGTGTGTAACACAGTAATAAGGACTGTCATATACCTCCGCTGTTTCCTGGGCTTCCATGACTTTTGGAGGACCGACGGTAACTAGACGAGCCTGGCCCAGGGATTGGCTCCTCAGTCAGGTCCCCATTAGTCAGGGAGCCCCCTCTCGAGCACCCAGGGGAGCCACTCTGTGAACCCCCCATTGAGTGCCTGTTACTCCTGCAAACATAAAAAGAAACAGAGAGAGAGAGGATGGGATGTAGGGCAGATGATGGGAGAAAGTGAAAGAAAGGGAAATGAGGAGGAAAGGCAGGAGGGAGGGAAGATGAGAGAGTGGCACAATGAGATAGAGGAGAGAGATGACAAAAGAAACATTACAATTTGTATTTACTGTATCAAAAAAATGTAACGGGTTCTTTGACTGCCTTTTATGTGAAGCTCCTACGGATCACCCCACAGCCTTGTTTTGACAATTTAGGATTGGACCTATGGTTGTTACTTACTCAGGGGAATCACCCGTGTACACTACATGAGCACAAAAACACACAGAGGTGTCCATGTTGGCTGCTTTTCCTCTCTGAACATATTTTTCACTAAAACACTAAATATAACTTTGCTTTTCCGACAAGAACTTTTATACAAAGATAAACATGTTGGCTTTCCCTCCCCAGGACTGAGGAATGCTGAGGCCAAGCTTGGACTGGCATCGACTGAAAACCTGATTCAAGGCTGTGCTTAGTCGTTTATTCGCCACAATAAGGAAGAGAACCAAGAGAGGAAGGAAGCAACACTTGACATGGGCACTCGTTGTGTCTGTATGTACTGTATACCCTTATCAATGTGTTTGTGTGTGGGCGCTGAGCCCCTCATCATTGGACAACAACAGAAATCACCTCTCCTCTCTGTCTTGACGTCTGTTCATACACAACTGGATGGAGATGTTGACTGCCTCTCCGTGACAGCGGCGGTCTGGACTCTTGGCTTAACTGTGTTTAATGCCCTCCTACAATGTTTTGAGGGAAATACCATCTGACCCCATGCACCAACGCCACAAAGCTTTGAAATAAATGCAGCCTGCTCTACTATTTATTATCCATTCTAGCCAGTGAGAGCACTATCTGAAACCACATTCAGGAATAACATACTGGCACTCTGCATAAGTGCTTCAATCGACCATACTGGCACAGACTTCCCTCACTTGGTTCTTTTCTTTTCTTTCTTCCATTTATTTTGATAACTATTAGGCCTTGGGTTTTATGATTTTCATATAAGCACTTTGCAAACAGTGTTTTAGAAAAAGGTTAGGCAAGTTTATTACTGTCCTTTCCTATTATTCTACCACAAAATCTAGAGAGATTTGAAACTAGCAGTGTAATAAATTATGCTTGAATTAGATTCCTGAAAAACTGGTTTTCAGTGTGTGTATGTTTGTCAGACGTTTAAGACAAAAGCCATGAACTTACTTAAATAACTTATTGTTATTGTACGATTATACCGCAGCCTTGTGTTATTTTCAGGCGATTCAATGAAGGCAAACACATTGAACAGCCATGTGTAATGGCACTGCGCTCTGAGCACGGCACTTCTCAGAGGATGTGTTTTTATATCATGATAACGCAATCATAACGTTGGTGGTTTGATTTTGCTATCAAGCATGTTTTTGTCATCCATAGAAAATGCCCATCATATTTGTCTGGTCAGAGTTTTTCCTCATGTTACATGCAGAAGAAGACAATTATCAACATTTCCCTCAAGGTTAGTTGGCTAACTTGTCTTTTTTTATATGCAACAATGGATTAATGCTTAAAATATAAATAATTTATTCCAATGAAAAACTCTCCAACCAAAATTGGCAAAGAAAATATCATTTGATTTGGTTAAGGCAGAAAAGCGTTAACTTAGTCTGCATTGATCTATGAATGAATGTCTCTGATTCTTACAGTATCTGCTGTCCACAGTTGTTTTTTTATTGTATGACAAGTGTGTCCTTCAGTTCTAACTACCGGATGGAAAATTATCCATACATGCAACGAATTTAAAGTAAAGCTACATAAATGACGAAAACAGATAAAAAAACAAAAATGATTCATATTAGGATAGTAATGCGGTCCACATTTAAATAAACAGCTGTTTATATAAAACAACTGTTTTCTTGGTTGGTTCTTTGCATGGCTGAGTTGTACTAATCACACACAGATGCACATACATACACACATGTTGGACTTAAAATAAATAATCAGACAAGCATATATGCGTCTCATACTCCGTGTGTGTGTGTGTGTGTGTGTTCACCTGCTCTGACATCCAGCAGTACTGGGAGTCTCCTCACTCTGTGTTCTCCTCAAGTTGGGTCTGTCTGACTGAAGTATCTCTGAAAAGAGACATAATCATCACTGAACAGATGTAGATATCCAGCTGTCAGTGAGAGGGATATGGTGAGGGTGTGGGGGCAAGAGATATTTTGAGGAAGTATGTGCAACATCAAGACTGCTAGAAGTCAAACTTTTCAAACACCTGAAACTCACATCAGCAAACATGGCTGACATACATATTTAAATTACTCATTTTTGACTACATTTTTTTCCAGCATGAGGGAAAACGCATCTGAATATGAAGATACAGAAATGCTGCTGTTTATTAAGCTCAAAGATTCAGTGGAGACTGGTATATTTCAGAAGAGAATCCTTGACTAAACAAAAATTTTGTCTGCTTTTATATACTTCAGCAAAAAATATGACAATTGTGGAAAGAACTGTTTGTGGTCATTGTTGATTGTTGAGTATTGCTTTCAGTTTGCTAAAGAAATGACATGAATTCAATTAAAAAAATGAAATTTTAAACATTGTAGAGGAGGAATTGTTATTTTTAACTTTTCTGACAGGAAAACGGGAGAGAAGGAGACTAGCTGAGGCATCTACATTGATGAAATGTTGAGGATACAAAAAGAATACTGGCTTATCAGAAAAATTGATTAAGCAGACACAAAGAAAATAATTTACTTTAAGATGGAGAACGATAAAGAAATTAATTTACCTCAGGATGTATGCTCACCATTTAGGGAATCTGCTCCATCATATCCATGTGTGCATTAAACACCACAGCACTCATTACAGTGAATGTTTTTGGGTGAGCCGCCATTACTCTCCATACTCTCATTTGGGATTTTATTCAGTGACTAATTCTCCATCCAATCATAGCTTTACAACAAATGTGATGGCATCTGAGAAAATAAAGAGCGAAGATGCATAATACTCAAAAGAGTATTAGACTCGCTTTGATATTTATGTACCACTATATTTTAGCTCAAGTATAAACAAGGCTTAACCTTAGACACTACTGTTAATCTGTTTATTCTGAAGAAGATTTGGAGTCACATGCACAGGCCAGTCATTGTACATACTAATGGAGATCTCAAATAATATATTTATATTGTTAAACAGATTTTGTTTTCTGAACACCTTTTGTAAGGTAGATCTTGTCAAAGAAACACCATCATTTAAAGACCCTTTCATAGTCTTGGGCATCGTGGTGGGTTACACTTTGAATCTAGTTGGGCACATGTTGGAACAGGTCATGCCTTACCTCTTTCTCCCCTCCTTTCCTGTCATCTTTCTACATTTAACATGGTAATGAAAAGGCATAATATGCCACAAAAACTTTCTGACAAAGAACAACACTTGCTCACCAATCTCATCATTGTAATGAATATTTAGTAAATCCATACTTTCAAAACAATGTGCCAAGAATAGAAGAAGTAAAAGGAAATAAAAAAATTATGCTTTTCTTTTTCTGTCATAGTATGTATGTATATATATATATATATATATATATATACATACACATATACACATTATATACACATATTATACATGCATATCATACATATACATGCATATTATACATGCATATCATACATATACATGCATATCATACATACACATACATACAATACAAACATATCATACATATCATACATACACATACACACATTCCAACACATACACACACATATATATACACACACACATACACACACACACACATACACACACACACACACACACACACACACACACACACACACACACACACA